>NW_015505742.1:129868-144170 GCF_001515645.1 Sinocyclocheilus grahami
ATATATTAGGTCTATACACTACCAGTCAAGTTTTTGAACAGTAATATTTGTAATGCTTTTTAAAGAAGTCTCCTCTGCTCACCATGCCTGCATTTATTTGATCCAAAATACAGCAAACGCAGTAATATTGTAAAATATTTTTACTATTTAAAATAACTGTTTTCTATATGAATATATTTTAAAATTTAATTTATTCCTGTGATTTCAAAGCTGAATTTTTAGCATCATTACTCGAGTCGCGTGATCCTTCAGAAATCATTCAAATATTCTGATTTGCTGCTAAAAAAAAACAAAACAAAAACATTTTTTATTTGTATTATGTGTAATGATGCTGAAAATGTAGCTTTGATCACAGGAATAAATTAAATTTTAATATATATTTAAATAGAAAGCAGTTGTTTTAAATAGTAAAAATAATTCACAATATTACTGTTTTTGCTGTATTTTGGATCACATAAATGCAGGTTTGGTGAGAAAAGACTTCTTTAAAAAACATAAAAAATATTACTGTTCAAAAACTTTTGTATGTATGTATGTATGTATGTATGTATGTATCACACTCATATCACATCTAGGAGTCGCGTGATCCTTCAGAAATCATTCAAATATTCTGATTTGCTGCTAAAAAAAAACAAAACAAAAACATTTTTTATTTGTATTATGTTGAAAACAGCTGAGTGGAATTTTTCAGATGATGAATAGAACAGCATTTATCTGAAATGGAAATCTTTTGTAACATTATGAATGTCTTTATCATCACTATTGATCAATTTAAAGCATCCTTGCTAAATAAAAGTATTAATTTCGATCATTTCTTTCCCCCAAAACACAATTTCTACTGACTCCAAGCTTTTGAATTGTATGGTGTATAATGTTACAAAAGCTTTTTATTTCAGATAAATGCTGATCTTTTGATCTTTCTATTCATCAAAGAATCCCGAAAGTATGTATGTATGTATGTATGTATGTATGTATGTATGTATGTATGTATGTATGTATGTATGTATGTATGTATGTATGTATGTATGTATGTATGTATGTATGTATGTATGTATCACACTCATATCACATCTAGTTGTTTTGGATGAGAATAAAATGTCAGGTCCGACAATATCATGTCTTTTTTCATTTAAATCTAGATTTATTAGCATTGGCCCATGGAAACCTCTATGAACACAAAAAAGCGCGGGGGATGAATTTACATTGTATTAAAAAGTGTTTACGTATTCTACACTCATGGCACACACACATATTAGGATAGGTTAGATGTCTGCCTCCGTTGTGAGTCCCTATCAAGCACTTTACCGATTCTACTTTAACTACTCTCCTCTCCTCCTCCTCCTGTCTGCCTCTTTGGCCCGCATCACTCACTGCAGAGCAAGCCTGTTCTTGATAAATCTGTTGTGAAAACGTGGGGAAAGCCGACAAGGAAGAAGTTGGAGTGAAGCGATCTTTATATAGGCGGAGCAAAATACTTCATCGCTCCATCTATAGCGCATTGTGATTGGATGGTTTACGCTGTCTATACAGGAGACAATCCAATGGGCCACTGGCTGCTCGCTGTCCCTGCGTGATGGTCCTTGGCAAAAAAAAATAAAAACTCTTCTGTCGGCCCCTTAAGTGCGTCGGCCCACCGGGAAAATGCCCGGTATGCCCGATTACCAATCCAGCCCTGATTACAGCACTAAAGTTGTGAAATTTATCACAGTGACTGGTAAGAGTCTCAACATTCCCAATAACCATTCTGGTGTTTCCATCTCATTCTCTCAAGCGCCACCAACAGGTAAAAGTTGCACTTACGTTTCTTATTTTAAACATTCAAAACTGGTCTAAAAAGGTTTTTTTTTGCCCCTGATTCTTTGGAACTTGCTAAGTCATGTAATTTCCACCATTTTCAATTTCATAAAAAGCATGTTATCAAAATCCACCTACAGTGCTTCTTCGTCAAATTTGGTTCAGATCACCGTCAGACTATTCTTGTCAAAACTGAATAAAATCAATCTGATTAACCAAACCGTTCACATATAACGCAACAACAATTTTTGCAGCGAGGTTGCCAAACAGGAAGTGGGAAATCTTTGCAATGTTTTTGCCTATTGAAACAAAACTTGTCAGATATCAGTGGTATATGTGATCAGTTTGTGGACTGCACCAACTACTGTTTTTTTCTTAGAACTTTTCAATTGTTTGGCCTAAAGTCGTGACCAAAGGTCGGCCATATTGGGCATCAGCCATTTTGAAATGCATTTAAAACCCTTTTTTTTTTCTTTTTCTAACTTCTTCTCAGAGTTCATTGGATGTTTACCAAATTAAGGTCAGATCATCTTCAGACCATGCTGGACTGAGATATCAAACGCTTTCTTTTACATTCCCAAGTTCTCATGTAACATGTCAACAAGTTTGACAGCAAGCATGCCAGACTAAGGCTGTATCTCAGCAATGCTTTGGTGTATTGATTCGAAACTTTCTGCGTGGCATTGGCACAATGTCCTGAAAATACCTTACGAATTTCGAGACAGTGCTAACTATTGGTCAAAAGTTATAAGCATGTTATGAGTAAATTTTTTTTAATCATCACTATCATCCCCAATATTAAATATACTCTGCTGCTATACTTATATGAGCCTATCAATTTCAGGAAATTATAATTATCGATGAAACCAGATTGCCTGGCGTGCCATATCCTGACTACTGATTGGCTAATATTACAAAATAAGCAGTGGACGAAATGTATAAACAAACAGAGATGGTACATGCTGCATTTAGTCCTCAAGTATGTGTGTGATTCCAATGAATTCCTCCTCTGGCCGTCATAAAGACGGGGGGATACACTGTGCCTAAAGCATACACTTCACAATCTTTCAATCTCCGGTCGTTCAAGTGCAGCAAAGTAGTCGATAACAACAGCGCACACCGGACAAGTGCGCAGCTTGCCAAGACCCTTTACGCACCGGCACTATCACTCACCTGACTGCCCGCTGCTCCTCTGAGCCACCACAGGTATGAAGACGAGGCAGAAGAAGAGAAGAAAACGAGCCGACAACATTTCTGCTTATTTTAAGAAGTTATATCTCCATACATTAGCATGATCAATAGAGAATCCGGGCATTGACAGTCCAGCGTCTGCGTCTCCAGCGCGCACACTCACGTCTTCGTTCCGCAGCACATTCTGTTACAATAAACACAGCTGGACTGGTTTGCTGTTGCGCTGTTTTTGTTTGTTGTAATAAGTAATTGTGTCTGATTATCCGGATTGAACGATTTGTAACCATTTCATTACCTCGATGGATTCGCAACTTCGGCTCGAGCGTCAAGACACGCCCCTCCTTGTGCTGAACACCGCCTACCTGAATTATGAATGGCCAAAAGAGGCGCTTTAGCAGACGAGGCCACGCCCTCCCGCGACTGCTTTGCATATACACCTGCTTTCACTGCAGTTATGTCAGCGCTTTTAAACACTTTCATGCCAAGGACAATCCTCCTGCGTGGGACTCCCTTCATAAAATATAGTTTCATCTGTAAAATAGTGTGATTTTGTAAAGACAATAGGCCAAAATCAAATGTGACATTTAGTAAATAATATGCCTATATAATTATTATAGCTACAGCCAAAACAAATGATTAAAATTGTATCTTAATATTATTTCATTTTATTTGTATTGCACTGTAAATATTGCTCCAAAGCAGTTTTATATTGAGAGTTTTGTCTTATAACAATATTGATAGGTAATAGTGTACAAACTTCAAATAGATACATTGATGGAGAGAACGCCTATAAATAAATTATCTATCTATCTATCTGTCTGTCTGTCTGTCTGTCTGTCTGTCTGTCTGTCTGTCTGTCTGTCTGTCTGACTGTCTGTCTGTCTGTTTTTTCCTGCTTAATTTTCTGCTTAATTTCATGATTTCCATCCTTTGAATAAATAAATAAATAAATAAATAAATTAGTTAATTAATCAATTAATTTAAACAACTCTGTAATTTGTCCTTCCTCAATTAGAAAATGTATGTGTTGGATAAATATGATGATATATACAAAAGTCTACGCACAGCTATTTTCAGGTGAAAATCTGAATATAACCATTTTTCAGGTTAAATGTATTATTAAATGTATTTATTATAATTAATTATGCCACAGAAGTTAAAACAAAACCTGTACATTAATAACTGAAAAATGTATACAGTCACATCCAAAGAGGTTCTAATATTAATACCCAAATAGGTTCTAATACTAGTTCTAATATAAAATAAAGTAACACATTTTCCTCTTACAGCCTTATCATGCTCTAGTGACACTTTGAACAGAGGCCTACAGGACTTTACTGTATTCATATTGACTATGCTATTAAAATGATAGCATTTAATTGAGTAATGACCTCTCTATATACGATGGTTATGGTATATAATGTGGTATTGTGACACTGATACTTCATAAGTGTTTGCATCTGTGTCAGGCTGAACTCTATTAACCTGTTCAGTCCCTAACCACTAGAGGCCCTCACATTACAATCAAGAATGCATTCTTAATGGTGACTCAGCGTGATCAAAACCAGTTCCCTCTGTAAGCCATAATCTCCTTCAGAGCAGGTATTTGACAGTGGGTGGTTAGACTTTAACACACAATATACTTAGTATTATAAATAGAAATAAATGTATATGTTTTTAAGGGTATTGTGACATTCTCTCTCTCTCTCTCTCGCTCTCTCAAAAAAACAAAAAATCAACAAAAACAGAATTGTGGGATGTAAACTCAGAATTAGGAGTCAGATTAAGATCACAATTTAATTGATCTTTTTTTAATCCTGTGGCAAAAAAAGGAAAGAAACTGCAAGATGTAAACTCAGAATTCAAAGAATTGTTTTCATTTATATTTTGCCATTCTGATTTTTCTTCTCAGAAGAAACTAAGGCCAAATTGTTAGACAAAATGTGTATAGTGGGCTGGAAACAGGTTCCCATAATTCCAATTGCTGTCCTTTTTTTTGCCCTTTTTTAATTAAATGGGTTTCCATATGGAATGTCTATTTTTTGTGGTTAGCATGGACTTATAGATAACATAACTACACCATGTGGAATCAAAAACATATTTTTCCATTGATGAAAAAAAAACTGTACTTTATAATTTTTTTTTTTTTTTTTTTTTTTTGCAAGCAACATATATATCACTACAATTATATTATTTCAAACAGCCAAACACACCTGTGTCCACACTCTAGTGTAAATCACTCTGGAAACTCTAATAGCAGCTCCATGAAGAACTGTAGAAGGCCGCTGTGGGTTTTTGTGCAGTTCTATCAGATCAATATGTTCCAATGTTCCTTTTAGGACAGAACAGAGGGCATTCACACAAAAAAAAGAATGGCTCTGAGCAAGTAATTCCTTGGCACTTTCTGCTCTTAAGACTCAGAGGTGAAGGTTGAGTCCACATTTACTGGCAAGGTTTGTAAAGTCAACCAGAGCCTATTTATTGATCTTCCTCACCCTTGACTTTAGATTTCCTTTGCTTTTGGTATCATTTTGTATTTAAAATTCTCTCAAAGAAAAGTTTTATGAATTGAATTATGCTCAAAGCAAAACAATGTTTGCTTTACTCTTGCACGACCTATTTGCTATTCTGTATTTATAGTAGTATCCAAGTAATTAATTTTCATTCTCTGTTAGTGGGTTTTGTTCTCCATATGCACTTATACTTACTGCCAATCAAAGTAGTGTTTGAAGTAGTACTGAATCTTGCCGCAGGAGAATTTGTCTTCAGTGTTCTACTATCATAATATTTTTATAGAATCCGCACCTATTCCATCTACTAGAACACCCTCATGATGAAACTATACTATATTTCTTAGAAGGTACAGTCTCAATAATTGTTTGAAAGAAATGTCAAACAGTTTGAAATTGAGTCCTCATACTAACTGCAGAAATGTTGCTTATTTAGACATGGCGTGTCACACAATTTGGTTACAGAACATGAGCCGATTACATTTGATGTTATATATTTAATGTTACAAAAATATTTACATTTTAAAATAAATGCTGTTCCTTTGAACTTTCTATTTCTATAAAAAAAAAAAGTATCATGGTTTTCTCAAAAATATGAAGCAACACAACTGTTTTCAACATTAATAATACGATTTAATTTTCCATGAACACCAAATAAGCATATTTACAATGATTTCTGAAGGATCGTGTGACACTGAATACTGGAGTAATGATGCTGAAAATTTAGCTTTACCATCACAGGAATAAATTAATTTTTTAAAATGTAAAACAGTTATTTCAAATTGTACTAACATTTCACTATTTGACCTTTTGTATTATTATTATTATTGATCAAATAAACATAGCCTTGGTGAGCATAAGCGATTTCATTCAAAACATTCAAAATCCAACTTTTTTTTTTTTGTATTATTATTATTTTTGGGAGACCTATTCTTTTAACTGAATACAAACCAAAATGTTATAGCCTGGATATCCAAGAATGTCCAACAAATCTGGTTTCAGATGTTTAAGCCAGGCCTGCTATTGATGTTAAAACTATATGATAAACAATTAAAACACCTCCAAGGAACCTGGGGCTGAGAGTCTGATCTGAGTATGGAATATATAAACAATGCACAGTCATGAACAGACCAAGTACAGTGCTGAGCAAAGTAAATAGCCAGTCTGGCTTTTTGTCGCTAAGCAAACATCAACCCTGTCTTGGTGGAGAACTTGCTATTTGCACACAGGGGCAGTTGTAATGGAAATCAGAGCCTTGAGCACTTCCCTCACCAGGACCCCACACATCATCATCTCCATCCCCTAAAAATTAAAGACCCCAGGTCCCTTTGTGCTACTTTGTTATACACTGAACACAAATATGTCTGTGGAGATACTCAGTTATCCAGGTCAACAAAGAACATTTTGTTTAATTTATTCTGGAATAAAAATATTCTTTTTAATACACCCTCTTTATAATGGGGTGTGTACTAACAGATGAATTATCGTGGAAATAAAAATCATATTAATTTTCACCATAGAGAATATTTTTTTCATGATAAAGTAAGCAATAATATAAGCTGCAGAAACCCTAGGGTCAATGATTTCAAATATTATGTTTAATTGCCAGAAAGAAAAAAAAAAAAAAGAAAAAAAAAAACTACACTACCCATAATCTTAAAGAAAGCTTTAGGAAAAGAGAAGTACCTGTTACCATGGAAACAGGAATCACCAAAAGTTCAGCAGTAACCGCCCACTCCCATAAAGCATTCTGCGTGATGTACAGTAATCAATGCGGAAATTATAATTACAGCGTGATGTGCGAAGTGATTTACATCCAAAGAAAATGGATGCAGTAAGTAATTTACTTTTTTTCCCCTCACATGTCCCCTCCTGACAAAAACAAGGGGCTTTTTATCACTAATGCAACAAAATTAAGCACAAAGGATACACATTAGGTGTTTAATTTGTGCTTTTTCTTTGTATTTTCTCATTATCATGCTGCCACAGAGAATGATGGCAACTGTGCTGTAATTGCATGAGCCTAAATGCTTGGAAAGTTGAGGCTCAACGAAAATCCCCATTTTCCCCACATGGTAAATATGACTTGGTGACTTGAACTCAGTTTAGGCACAAGACGCATAGACAATGAATTTAGACATTAGTTTAGTCATAACCTCTGATTAGATGTCATGCAATTTTTTGGGAGAGAATGAAAACAATTTGGTGAAGAAACACTTTTTATAAATTCAGTAATGGCAAGTAACACATTGGATTAAATATGAAATTTTGAAGTAGAAAAAAAGTAGACTGAAATAGTATATTCTTGTAAAATGTAGTCCATAAATCTTTGTTTTATTTACAACTTCAGAAAATCAGACAGGGCCCAGCATGTATACCTGATGCACACCCCTACAGGAATTCCTTTGAGAAAATATAAGTTGTGCATATAAAATGTGTATGATGCATAGGTAATATGTCTGTAATTTATCACACATAGTATGGGTCAATAAACTAATACAAAAATCAT
Source organism: Sinocyclocheilus grahami (assembly GCF_001515645.1). Lineage (NCBI taxonomy): Eukaryota > Metazoa > Chordata > Actinopteri > Cypriniformes > Cyprinidae > Sinocyclocheilus > Sinocyclocheilus grahami. The sequence continues at coordinate 137,873 of NW_015505742.1, forward strand.
AGATGATAAAAAAAAAATCATAAATCAATTTGGCCACTTTCAATAAATCTGTTAATTTAAATATAGTTAAAAGACTATAAAATACAGCAAACTATACACCAGGGGTCAAACGTCTGAAGTTCTGTTACATTCAAATACTGAACAATTTCTACCCAAACTCCTATGTTTTCAGTATACGTTTACTGGCAGCTATAATATATGCACATACTGTAAGTGATAAATAATAGAAGTATTATATGCAACATACACATATGCCCACTTCCTATTTCCTCAAGGGCATTTCTGTAGGGGTGTGCATCAGGGATACGTGTTGGGCCCTGTCTTTATACATTCCCTCCCAGACTTTTAAATGTGTGTGACATCTAATCAGAATGTGAAGTGTTAGGGAGGGTAAAGGTAAGGGCATCTCCACTTTACCTTCCATCTTTTCTGCATCCTCTCATCTTGCTCACTACCTTCACAGCATCTCTAGGTCACTGTGTCATAATACTTAGTTGGCCTCCTCTTCAATGATTTATGGCTTTATGCTAATCATGGATTAAAATGCGACTGTGAGTCGTTTAGAGGAGGGTAGATGGATATAAAGGTGTACGAGGGCACTCACTGAAATTGTGACAGCTCTTTAGAATGCATCACCAGATATTCATTTATGATATTGGGGTCAACTTTTTCGACCAATTATGGCAACTGAATATGCTTTTGTGGATGTCTGTATGTGTGTTTGTTAATTTACAACACTCACAGACATTTCTAATCAGGTTTGTGTGCCATTTTGCCTCCTCTGAAAAAAAGAAAAGAAAAGATTTTTAACAAAGATCATGCTTAATGGAGGGAACTGAGTAGTGATAAGTACATGAGCACTGGAATATGAAATTTTAATTAGAATTCTACCTTGCAATTTTGCCATTTTCAAGACAATTAAGCAATGAGATTATTGATCATGTGCTCGTTAAAGGTAATCATAAGCATCCATGAGCAAAAAAGACTTTAAACATAGTTAATATATTGTACAATACAGTAAAATCTACACTTCCAGAAAGTTTGGAATTATGACTGTGATATTTTCAACACTGATAATAAGAAAATCAGCATATTAGAATGTGACACTGAAGATTGAAGTAATGGCTACTGAAAATTCAACTTTGCATCACACACACAAAAACATGACATTTTATAAAATATTCAAATAGGAAACAGCGATTTTAAATTGCAATAATATTTCACAATATTACAGTTTTTCAGGAGGTAGTATAATACTTAAAGATGCTATCTGCAAAATGTGTGTCACAAATAAGTGCCAATAAGTATGAGTATTTCCACATCCCCATACTGTACTTATAGTCTTGACAGTTCAATAGTATTCAATAGATACCTCAGACAACGAGTTTTCAAATCAGCAGCTATCTCTCTCCCCCAAAGCTTTTCAAACTGACAAGTGACTGACAGCACAGTTGTCACTCATTCACAGCCGCCATGAATGACAAAATGCACACTGGGAAAACATTGTTGTTGAAATATGCTGTACACAAGTGGTGCGGGAGGAGAGTGATATAATTCAAGCGGTCACTTTGTCATTGTTCTGTTAAAAATGTGCAAAATTCTGATATTTCCATCATGAGTTGATGATGTGTCTGAGCTCTTATCAATTTCTTGGCAGTGAGGCATCATGTTTGAAGACAGCAACCAATAACAAAGGGTCAACATTTCACAAATGTTGCATACAACTATATATATATATATATATATATATATATATATATATACAGTATATATTGTGATTTCTAAATACTGCTCTATTGTTGAATGGCTCAACTAGCCTCGATGAACAACATTTTGAGTTGCACTGAAATTGGGTAAAGCTCTCTTAATTACATCACTTTTTTTAATTATGTGGCTTGGCATTTACTGTAGTCTTTCCAAAGTTAATGCTGACCAACTTTTGACCTGTGAGTCAAAATATCCCAGACCTGGAGAACAGAAAAAGACTCTTCTATTCTCTCTGCTGTTTCATAAAGCAATTTCACAACATCCTCAGAAATGTCACCACTCAGGCATAAAACATTACCTTTCACAAAATTTACATGAGTAAATGCCAATAATCCCACCTGCTTTCACCAGAGATCCACACAAAGGACAAAGATTAGGATGAAATGGAGAGTGTTTGCGATAGAGAGCAAAGATTAACCCCTGTTTATAAATAATCTAGGTTCATCAAACTCAGTATGGCCATTTAGAATCATATTTGCAATTTCCTAATTATTTCTTAATCCGCAACAAATATGAATAAGGATGAGTGAATGCTGAAAACCTGACACAAACTGAACATTTGATAAGTTATAATGTAGCTGATTAAACATAATGTTCTTTAGGTAATATTGACCTTGATATTATTAGACATTAGGGTCAATTATTACCGACAATATTATTAAACCTAGGAGTCAATGTCAAAAAGAATCGATTCTGTTAAACGTTGTTAATTGATTTCAAAGGTTAGAATCGATTACTCTAATTTATTACACATCCCAGAAGAGCCTTTAACAGCTACAAAAGAGTTTTTGATTCAGCCCAGTGACTTCTCTGATTCTGTTCACAAATACAAGTCATTCGGATTGGCTCACTGGTTAATTTTAGTGAATCAAACATGCACAGCATACAACAAACCATGAGATTTAAATCAATGTAATTGCTGAGTAATTGCTGAGTACTTGTAGTGATACTGTATATTTACATTTGTTCAGAGCATACAGTTTTGTTCACTTAAAGTCTTTTTTTAAATAATTATTTTCAGTCCCTTCTGGTCAAGCAAGAACCAATCATAAATGTTCTAACTAAAAAAAAACTTCACAAAATATAGATTCAATAGTAGTCTCATTAAAAATATTTCTGCCAAAAAAAATATTTTTTTTGTTGGTGCTTTTAATTGCAAAATTGTAAACAGATGGACAAAACAACAAAACAGGCAATATGACTCATTGTGAGGCAAACAGCAGCTGATTAAATTAAATGGAATAATATCAGACGAATGTACCATCGAAATTAAATAGAAAACATTGAAACAAAAATATGCATCACACTGCAGATCTCCCTTTGCTTCCTTCATTAAAAACAAAGATTAAATATTTCACCCCCCACACAGGGAATGTTTTTGGCTGTTTTCTGTGGCTTGTTGCACTCGAATCTACCAGCATGACACCTCAGCTCTTTTCATAACGGACCATCCAGGGGTGACCAATCCAATCAGGCTGTTTAATCCACCAAATCTAGTCCCTGGATCCCGACCTTATGCATCTATTAGTAGAGCTGATCCTACGAAGTAATTGGAAGACTGCAGTGCTCATCTACATAACTCCCTTCCTAAATATTCTAGCCTGTTTTTTGGTCAAGTCAGCACTGCAGTGTTTTATTTTAAGAAGTTGTGAAGGGACATTCCATGCTTCTAATGTGATTTTTTTTTTTATCCTAATAGCTTCCTTGTAACATTAATGAATAAATGCTGGTATAGTGGCTAAAGCTCCACGCTTTGACCAATAGGCTGCTGGCTTAAAGGGGTGATTCTATGGAAGCTTATTTCTGCCACAGAATAAAACAAATATATAAAAAAGTAATTGTGACTTTAACTCACAATTGTGACTTTTTTGTCACAGTGTGTGTTGTGGTAACCTGGACTGGTCACTTGAGGGCACTCTTCTGTTTTACGTTGTTTGTTAAAACTCCATTTCCCATAGTCCCCTGCTCACTAATCCTGGTCTGATCGGTAACACCTGTTCATCATTATCCCAGCTATATATGTCATGCCTTCTCTGTCTGTCATTTGCGTCTTGATTGTATTGTCTTCCCAGTTGTGTTATCTGTGGTCAGGTTGGATTACCTTTTGCAACGTTTTTGTTCTGTTGTGCTCCGTTATTATTTTCTAATAAACTGCACTTGGAACTTACCTTGTTTCCTCCTGGCATTCCGTGACATTTTTCTTGCAATTCTGAGGAGAAAAATCAGAGTTGTGAGATATAAACTCACAATTGTGAGAAACAGTCAGAATTGAGAGAGAAAATGGCACAATTACTTTTTTTAAATTCTCACAATTCTGACTTTTTCCTTACAATTGCGAGTTTATATCTCACAATTCAGGAAAGTCAAGAAAAATCTGAATTCTGAGATACAAACTTGTAATTACCTTTTTAACTTTTTTTATTTCTTGAAACAAATCTGTTTATGTTGCAATTCTGAGACAAAACACAGAATTGTGAGATATAAATAATCAAAATGTCTGAATTGTATATCTGAATTGATATAAACTGTGAATTACGAGATAAAAAAAATCAAAACCACTATTTTTTTTCCCCATATGTTTCCAGTGACAGTGACTTGCAGCATCAAACCGACCAGTAACCAGCAGCCATCACCCAGTGCTTAAATTGGTCATTGTGAATGGGGCTTAGGATTTATTTGATCATAAAGCTCATATGTATTTCCCGTACTCATATTCTTTATTCATTAATTTATGTTTTTACATTAAAACATAACGTGTGCATGTATGAGTGCTTCTGTTATAGGAACATGCATCCCTATTGGGGACAGATGATCAGATAGAATGTCTGATTAGGACTTCAAGTGAGACCAATCATGTATTTTTCCAGAAGCAAATTTCTGCATGACGATCCAGCATTCACCAGCATACTTCTGGTAAAGCTGACACACCCATTTTAAAGGACTGGGATGTCCTGGAATTGAAGCAATCGATGCTGTTGATAAAATCACAGAACATATCATTTTACTTCATCCCCCGGGTTGTAAAAATATGCAACAATAGTAATGCACTTACAATGGAAGTCGATGGGGCAAGGCATTACACTGAGTTCAGTGTTAAACACTGTTTTGAAAAAAAAACTAGTCATATGAAAAAGCAATCAAATCCTTTGCAAACGTACATTATATATACATTGTAGCATTTTTCATGATCATGTAAAGCTGGTAAACCCTGTCATTTTTATGTGCTATGCTTAAGGATAATAGAAAGAGTGCTTTGACTGGTTTTAAACCTGAATGCAAAACCCCATAGATTTGCTTTTAATTTTAGTATTTTTATAGTTGTTATTTTTGTATTATGATGCAAGTTATTTCTTTTTCAAGGTTGGTTTCTTCTTTGGAACAGATTTGGAGAAATGTAGCATTACATCACTTGCTCACCATGGACAAAATATTACAGAGATTTTAGGGTGGTCTCTCTTTTGACCTAACCTTAAAACCACCCACAATACCCTAGCATCGTGACAGAGGGTTTTGCATTGGTAATCATGACTCACTCAAAGCATTATTACTTGCGTATTATAAAGCTTAATGCAGAAGAAAATCTGAACCTCATTGCAAACAAGATGTTAGGATAGTTTGGAAAATTCTGCCATTATTCACTCAACCTCATAACCTTCAATTCAAGAAAGAAAGAAAGAAAGAAAGAAAGAAAGTAAGAAAGAAAGAAAGAAAAAATATTCAGGCAGGTAATTTCCATACAACTATGTCTGATAAGCTTTAAAATAGATATTTTATAGATATTAGATAGACAGACAGACAGACAGACAGATAGATAGATATAAATTAAACCATAATGTAAATATATAGAACAAATATTTAGAACAATATAAAAAAACAAAAACAAACAAACAAACAGTAGGTCAGTACTAATTTCCTATTGTCCTTTTGCTTTTCCCACTTTTGTTTTTTAAACAACATGTGGATAAGAAAATTATGACAGAAATTTTGGGTGAATTATTCTTTATAAAAAATATATTTTTCTAAAAACTGAGGTAATAACTCCTTGCAAATACACCACAGCTCTGCTCAGGCTGCTGCTGGTTGTGCAGATAAGGTTGGTCTGATCGATGGTGTGGAAAAGAGGCTAATGAATGAGCCGACTAAAGGCGCCATTGATCCCACACACCACAGACTTATTATCTCACTAATTACATCAAGCACAGCTTGCCAGTGCAGCACTGTGGGTAGGAAATGGCTCTCGTCCTGTCAACATCTCCATCAGCTCTCACAGGTATATGTGTATTGCGGTGGAACACGCTGGATAGGTTTATTGTGTTGAGGTCTGTGTTGTCAGTAATACAGACGTTATCAGTGGTGTTCATCTTCCATAATGCCACTGTAGCAACAGTTGCCCTCCCATGTTATGATCACTATAAAATTAGTACAAAAACTAAAAAATGACCTCATAGGGCTTCCATACCAAGACTACAATTTGTAATCTAAAGACACATTTACATTTACCTTTCATGGAATTAAATATTTAAAAACATAC
>NW_015505742.1:145486-169540 GCF_001515645.1 Sinocyclocheilus grahami
TCAGAATGAGAGTCCAAACAGCTGATAAAAACATCACACTAATCCTGCAGATCCTGCTGGATTCCAGCAGAGGATCCATTGGTGAGCAAGTGATTTAATGCTATTTTTTCACATCTGTTACAATGAAGTAACAAACTTATCTTGCACTTGCTCACATACAGTACTTGCAGCATTTTGTAGTTTTTTTTTTGTGTCATAATATGCATTTTTTAATTGTGTGGACACTGATCTGCATGTAAATTAAAAATGTCACAGATATCACAGATATCTGAGCATTCCTTTATTTTACAAAAACAAATTATATTATATACAGTTATATATTTGCATTGCTCCAGACAATTTACACAAGGAGTGCAGGTGGAATAATAATAGTTACTTAGCTTTCTAACAAGCATAACTGGGCAGCTATTCTTATTGTCGGCTGTGCAATGCCAATTTGGTTCATCGTGGGTCCTTCATTTGATGCTAAAAACAAGTTATCATGAAACTGGTTTCTCTCAACAAGCTTAAACGAAGTAGCAAGCAACAAATTTAAGAATTATTCAATCAAAAAGACAAACCACCCTTGATGAATTTAAACATCCTCCTCGCTCCTTAAACCAATAACATCAATCCTCCTCGTGATGTTTTCCATTGCACCATAATATGTAATTTTCCCATCAGTTCCCTAGTCATGTTGAACACGGTCACCTGTGTGAGTACAAGAGCTTTGGAAATTGATTCCTCTTAAAATGAAACAGATGCGGCCTCTAAACATGCTAAGAGAAACCCTAGACTCTATATCAAGTGTCCAGTCCTCAATAGAGCACAATAGAGGAGACCCGAGAGGTGACGCCTCAGCGGGTGAACACAGTAGAATCATCTCACGGATGATTTAAAGAACCGATAACCTCTTGAACACAGCGCTTGGAGAATAAAGTTCAGAGACGGCCTCCACCTGCAAGCTAAACTGTGGGATATGATGCTAGCTGGTAAACCATAACTCCAGCACAGCATCCACATCAGGCTTTCTGTGATTTCGCCTCCTGCTTGAAGAACCTCTCATTATGTGCTTTGTGTTGCAAAAGCTTTCTCTTTGGATCTGTGGGTGTTCTGCTCTGGAGATCTCGGCTTGTGTTTAATAACAGCGTTTGACAGAGACAGAGAATTCAATTGAAGCTAAAATCTTTGAGACCCCAACCAAGGCTGGCAAGTCCAAGAATACCTTCTTCCACACTTTATTCTGCTCTCCATACTTAAATAATTTATATGATTCCATGAAAGCATCAAATTAGGTTTAAAACGGTGCATCAGTGGTACATACACGCATCATATGTCAATGCTGAGCAGATGCGATGAGAATTCTAGTTTGTGCTATGAATGATAAGCACGTTTTGTTTTTATTGTGATGTATATGGTTAGTTATGAACCAACATTGACAATGTAATTGCATTGAGAACATGTGAGTTTGACATCTCAGAGTAAATCTGCCCGATTTGAGCAGACACCTGTGCTAAGATATTCCAAAAATTGTGCAAAATTGCAAGAGACTTTGAATCACTTTTGAATTTCAGTGTGATCCAGATCATGAGAGATTCTTTCCTGAACAAAAGTGAAGGAGTGCATTTTTAAAAGAAGCTCTGAAGTTTTACAATAAACTACAACGTCTATCTTCTTAAATCTTTGCAGCAAACAGAGGTTTTAGATTGATAAACCGTTTAAAAGTTTGGGGGCTAGAAGATTTGTTTTATTTAAAAAAATAAACCAACTATTATATATTATTAAGAAGCACAGCTAAGAGATTAACAGCACACATTTTACCATATTGTTTTCATTATATTTAACTAATAATTTGAATAATTTTAAAATAATTAAAAACTATCTCCATATAAATAGATATTGTTTTCTCCAAATAATTAAACAATTTAATTGCATTTCTTGAGCTACGTTATCTTGTGTCAGGGCAACAATAAAAATGCTCTTCATAAAACAGGACAGATAATAATGCACGGCCTCTGTGGGCTTCCATACTTAGGCAATTCCATTATTTTTCCAATTCCATCTGGTGTCGCTAATGTCACATAAATTATACACTTCACCTTCAACTTTAGTGACATACATCAGTTTGTCAGACATTATGTGCACATTCACATAAAAAAGACTACATTATTTTATGAAGCAACCTAGAAAAATGGACAATATAAATACATATTATTTGCTCTTCTGAAGTTACCGCAAAATAAACAAGGTTGAAAATACACAACCAAATCGCACACATACTTGCTGAGCTGCTCCAGATCAGTCGATCAAGCCATTAACCTGCACATAAGAGTGCATCCGTACATAGAGCAGATTCTAGATCATTTCATTCGTCCACCAATAAATATGCTCATTAACGATACACCCAGTCAACCTCACACTGAAAAATAAATCATACAGTGATACATCAGTGAGCAAGTAAATGAGTTCATATATCAATCACTCAACCAGAGCTGCCCATTCAATTGAGTACAGCCAACAAATTCATTTAGTGGAAACAGATGCAATTTGGAAGTCAGAGTGATAAGGACCATCAAACTGAATTGCTTGTTGTGACTTTGTAAACATGTAAATGTGTTTAAACCTGTAACTGGAAACTGTGAGCATAGCACAGGCCTGTAAAACACAAAAAGGAGGTTGACAGATGTGAGTTTACTCTGTTTGGGGATAAAATATGTCATTCTGTATATTAAATACAGCATTGAATCCAGTAGACATGAGGTTACAGGATGCAAATTTACATATATTTTCTTTGATTGTGGCTCATCCGATAAAGTTTTATAGACAATTTAATGGCTGTTTTAATTGATTCTGCTATGAAATCTGCAATGTATTTTTGGACAATTGATTCACAGCAGAATAAAAAAAGTTGGAATTTACTTAAATGCAGAAATACAGTAATGAAATGCACCTGTAAGCTATGCATTTCAAAATAGCTACTGGAAGGTTGGATGGGAATAGGATAAACAAGAGTATGGTCAGTGTGTAACCTATATAATCATATAAATAAGCACATGTTGATGATGTTTATTGTGAGCGGTGCTTGTTTATTAGACGAGTATGAATCCCAAACAAAACTACATTTAGAATACATCTTAGGAAAATATTACAGAGATTTGAAGGTGGTCTCTCTTTTGACCTAACCTTAAAACCACCCACAATACCCTAGCATCGTGACAGAGGGTTTTGCATTGGTAATCATGACTCACTCAAAGCATTAATACTTGCGTATTATAAAGCTTAACGCAGAAGAAAATCTGAACCTCATTGCAAACAAGATGTTAGGATAGTTTGGAAAATTCTGCCATTATTCACTCAACCTCATAACCTTCAATTCAAGAAAGAAAGAAAGAAAGAAAGAAAGAAAGAGAAAGAAAGAAAGAAAAAATATTCAGGCAGGTAATTTCCATACAACTATGTCTGATAAGCTTTAAAATAGATATTTTATAGATATTAGATAGACAGACAGACAGACAGACAGACAGACAGATAGATAGATAGATATAAATTAAACCATAATGTAAATATATAGAACAAATATATAGAACAATATAAAAAAAACAAAAACAAACAAACGAACAGTAGGTCAGTACTAATTTCCTATTGTCCTTTTGCTTTTCCCACTTTTGTTTTTTAAACAACATGTGGATAAGAAAATTATGACAGAAATTTTGGGTGAATTATTCTTTATAAAAAATAGATTTTTTATAAAGCAAATACACCACAGCTTTGCTCAGGCTGCTGCTGGTTGTGCAGATAAGGCTGGTCTGATCGATGGTGTGGAAAAGAGGCTAATGAATGAGCCGACTAAAGGAGCCATTGATCCCACACACCACAGACTTATTATCTCACTAATTACATCAAGCACAGCTTGCCAGTGCAGCACTGTGGGTAGGAAATGGCTCTCGTCCTGTCAACATCTCCATCAGCTCTCACAGGTATATGTGTATTGCGGTGGAACACGCTGGATAGGTTTATTGTGTTGAGGTCTGTGTTGTCAGTAATACAGACGTTATCAGTGGTGTTCATCTTCCATAATGCCACTGTAGCAACAGTTGCCTTCCCATGTTATGATCACTATAAAATTAGTACAAAAACTAAAAAATGACCTCATTGGGCTTCCATACCAAGACTACAATTTGTAATCGAAAGACACATTTATACAGTGAAATATTTCACACTGCATGCTAAAGATTATAAACTGCAATCCAATTCAGCTTCACCGTGTCCGACTTCACTGAGTTGTTGAACATGTATTGAATGTTGTTGAACATGTAATGGCTCCTGATGGAAACAGGGAATTGTACTTTTTATTTTGACTTTTTATTTTTTTCTTGCATGCAAAAACATGCACCTTGTTACTAGGAGATGCATGACAAATGAAAACAAACAAGTCTGTGACCATCATACACTACACGATTTTCTATGAAATCTGTCAACTCAAATCTGCAGACTGGCTCTGACCTTCAGAAACTAACATCAACTTCTCCAGACTGTAAATCTATGTTATATATGTAATGATACACATGCTTCACCATGTACGATATAAAATGAATGAAGGTAATTACTGAATATAATTGCAGAGATTATTTGCATTTAGTCACAAAAACTACTTCTATTGCAAGCTTCACTATTTTTGGCATCATATAGGTACAGTACATTGCATTTATTCCAGTGATTAGATTAAGAAACCACATGTTTCTAAGTCTTGGAGGACGAGTGATGAACCATTGCAACTTTAATTTGGCATAATTTGAAAGCTTGAAAATCTAAATAATTACATTCTATTTAAGAAAAATATTTTGTTTATATATTAAATATATTTATATATAATATAAAAAATAACAATATAAATATATAAATGTATATGCATGTACATATATGTATGTACACATACATAATAAATATACACAGTACATACATATACTATGTAAACAAATAATTGTATTTTGGATGCGATTAATCGCGATTAATCGTTTGACAGCACTAAATTAAACATCACATTTTTAATTGATCCAATTTATTTTCAACTTTGAAAAATTATTTGTGTGCATTCAGTATACTTACTACTTACTAAATTGTATCTGATTTTACAACAGTATTGTCATTACAACATGACACTATAAACTTTAAAAGTATAAAGTTATAAAAGTTTGCATTTTTCAGGCCCCCAAAATGCCATGCCAAAATGTAAATGAACAGCAAAAACACAAACAGTTTTCAGTTTTAGTTGAAAATGGTGTTGTGTAAACACCGCATGTGTAACACAACATTTCATGAGTAATTACACTTAAACCCCTAAAACAAGTATGTATGCACTTCCATAGTCATGAAACAGCATTAATTGCACTGAGGTCATTTGCAGTTATAACAGTTCAACAGCACAGTCACCTTGAGCACACTTTAACTGCATTCATAAATTACCATGTTGATAATACACCACAGGCCTAAGCAAAAAGTCATCATCAGCTATAAAATCCAATTATGCAATGCATTGTACCATCTTCGCCTCAAGCAATCAAGCACTCTTTTGCATGAGAGGCATCATCATCACAATTTAAGTTGAATAAAAATGATTTAATTATGATCAGTGTTCCCTGTGATCATAATTGAACCACCTCCGTGTTCCCACATTTATCGTCACGGTTGTTAGATGAAGCAAGAATTCGATCAACAGGAATTCGATCAACAGGAGTGCTCTGATTAATATACATTAACATGCAATATTTTTTTTTTATATGAAAACAAAAAAATAAATGAAAATTAGAATCTGTACAATATGTAGATGAACTTGTGAAGGAAGAAAGAAAACATTAATAAGTACCTATAGGCTGGATATATTTTAATAACAAGCAATGCTGTTGTATTGAAAGAAAAAATAATAATCTTATGTATTTATAAGATATATAAGTAACGTTAATATTTTACAGTGGCTTCAAACATGGCACATCCAAGATACAATCTGTTTTATAATTCCATAAATCCAACAGGATGAGTGTTTTTGTCTAACATCTGGTTATCTATTATCCCGCGAGGGATCTCTAGATCTGTAAAATACTGAAAGGCTTTCGGCTCATATCAAGATCATCTGTTGTCCATGTCTCTCTCTCTGCAGTGACTGAGAACAGCCTGTATAGGGGTGAAGAGACTTGTTATTGAGGAGCAGATACAATCTGTCCAGCACCTGTATGCCTGGGTGATTCTGCTCTACTGTGCTGCACATACATAATGACTTTTGGGAGCCGACACACACCAGCTGGACCTACAGTAGCAAAACAAACTCACAGGGACTTGCTTAAATCTTAGTTTTAGAATTATCTCCAGATATGTTTCACCAACATAAATAAGAGGTTATTGAGGCATTTTAAATGTACAAAAATGGGATCATTGTTATGATGTAGACAAAAAAGGCTTTCCAGAAGAGCCCGTAATTATATGTTTTTGAAATGACCAGTACTGAGACACATCAATATAAGGTAACACTTTAGCACGGGGAACACATATTCACTACTAGAGTTTTCCCTTAATAAACTCCTAATTTGCTGCTTATTAGTTGTAAAGCTTAAGTATTGGGTTGGGTTAAGGAATCTAGAACATGATCATGCATAATAAGGGATTACTATGTGCTTTATAAGTACTAATAAAAAGCCAATATTCTAGTAATAATAATGATAATAAACAACTAGTTAATAGAGAGAACTGGACCTTAACATAAAGTGTTACCAAATATAATTTAAATAATACCAAAATCAAATTTGAAAACTGTCAAATTGAGAGACTTGATTGCACAGTTCATTTTTAGTGCTAACATCAGGGTTTTATAGAAGTCATACATAAATCATAGAATAATTATATATCTGAATATATATGAACAATAACAAATTATCTACTGATGCTATTATTATTATTATTATTATTATTATTATTATTATCGTTGTTGTTGTACGAAATAAGTATATCTTGAAACAAAAATTGATGCTTATTATTATTGTTGTTGCTGTTGTTATTATTATTATTATTATTATTAATAATCATGATCATTACATATTTTTTGTTTAAAAAATTCTGAGAAATCGTTAGCATTTTATAAATGTCACACCCATGGACTTTTTTTGTCGTGCTTTCATCCCTCATGTGTTCACTGACCCAGTTTCTGTCTCTATTTGATTACTTTAGTTAGTTCACCTGTGTCTTGTTAATCATCCTCGCCTGTCTGTCCCTCGTTAGCACCCCTACTTAAGTTCTAGTCTGTTCAGTTTGTCCCTTGTCCGGTACAGAGATTTTCTTACTATAGGGAGATGAGAGGGTCTGTATTACTTACTATTTGAGAAAACGCAACGTCTAACTTGGATCACGTATCCCTTAATATCCAATCACATTATAGCCTTAACGTCGCTGAATTTCAGTCAGAGTCGTACGACACTCAGTTGCCATTTACGGATACCATAGGAATAAATGGGAAGTGCCGTAAACTGAATCCCAGCTGTCGCAAATAGTCAGTGACTTCTCTCTTAAAATGGCATTTTTTTTCATGGTAAACTCTAAAAATAGTTAAATCCAAAAGTATTGTTTAGTGTAAAACATGTTGAAGATTAGCAGATAGGCTGTCGATTCATTAAATAAGCTGTTTCCTCTAAAAAACTGTTTATTCTACGTAGTGAAGCCTCCCCTCCATTGACATCCATTCAAACAAAATGGCCTCTGGTCTCCTTTCCCACATACTGCCAGACCGGAAGCGTTAGCTTTAGCCGTTATGCTTTTTCAGCAAATGGTTGCAGGCTTGCCTTCTAGTGGCTTTGTCCGGTATTGACTACGTCCCTACGTGTGTCTCCTGCCTGCCTGTTCATGGATTTACCCTCTTGTGGATTAATTAAAGACTATTTGACTTGATCTTCTTCATGCATTTATTATTCGCCGCAGCATGACAATACAGTGGTGAGTTTCATATGTGATTTGTACAAAAAAATGTATGATGATTAGAAAAAAGTAAGAATGATGATCCACCCCTAAACTTACACAGAAAAAAAAAACTGTACTTAAAAAACACTCTGAAATTCTTTATTTACAACAGAAACAGCAAACCATAACAGCAGAGACAAGGCAAAAGAGTAATCCAGATAAACAAGCGATATTCAGGGCAGGCAGCAAACGATCACAAACAAGGAAATAGTCTAGGATCAAAACACGATAACCAGGAAACCCGGAAGGCAAGACAACGGGAGGCTAAACATTCAATCACCAGCAAAGTCAAAGAGTGTGTATGTTACTTTTAAAGAACTTCTAATGTGAGACAGCTGTGGACTGATGATGAGATCTGATGAAAGACAGGTGTTTGCAATTGATGATGTGTCCAGGCAGGACTGGGGTGAGTGGTAAAGGGTACAGGATGGGGTGCCCTCTAGCGGAGCTCATGGGCACTCCAACTAGATAGAGATCATGACAAAAATATGACAAAAATATGACTTTGCCACCAATTCAGCAAACTGTAAATTTGTATGTAAATGCCATGAAATCGTTTTGATTTCTCCAATAAAAAAAATAAAAAACCTTGCTCAACACACAATCCCACATGACACAAAATAAATAATGTCTAACAACAAAAATATGATCCAAAGAAACAAAATGTAGATGTAGTTGTTGTTGCTGCTGAAAGATCGCAGCTAAATCTGGATATTTAATTTTCTGAAGTTCCTCATTTAAGTGAAAGCAAGACAGCAAAACAGCACTAGAGAAAGCGAGAAGGAGAAACAGAATGGCCATAATTCCACTATCCAGGAAGAGGCATTTTTCCCACATTTTCAGTAAACAATTCAATTGTGTACCTCTACGGTTCATGCATCAAGATGCCACCTCTAAATTGCTAGGTAATGGAGGCACTCTTTTCTTTTTTTTTTTTATAAAATCTCCCCTGATACTGTTTAGAGGTGACACGAAAATGCAATCAGCTTTAATGGAAGAGTAGTAAATTCAATAAGACAGGCAAATGAAAGTGATGTTAAAGTCGCATGCATTAGAGCGCGAGAGACCCTCACTTAAGGGATACTGCAAACAAATTAACAGCAAACTCAGAAAGAAAAAATGAGTTTCAACTTTAGAAGTTTCAATAAGTTTTTTATTTAATAAATAAATACCAAAACAAAAAGCCTTTTGCATTGAAATTACACAACAATGCCAGTCCACATGGTCAGCCAACAGAAAATACTCTAACATCTGTTCCCATCCCTTACTATGAGATGCACTGATTCTCAGTTCCGCAGAAAACATTCAAAGTTGCATTTTTTAGTCTTCACTAAATGGACTGGGTGTACCTGAAAACCCCTCCTCCTCTAAATGTATTTTCATACTTCTGGGACATACGTTTTACTCATGCATTGTTGCATTCATTTAGATCAACGTTTGATGTTTTATAGCACAGTGCATGAATGAATAACTAGCAGCAGCTCTTTCATGAGCCGCTCATGCCTCCTGTGTTTCAGATCTGACTTCCGCTCAGAGCCCCCGATGGTCTCGTGCACATAAATAAATCATCTCAGCATTCGGCTGTATAGAGAACAGAGCTTCACAGCACTAGATAGTCCAGAGTTCATCTGGCAGCAGAAGATCATGGGGTTGGTGGAAAATCGAGTAGCACCACACGGGACTGCCTCACACACTTATACAAATATAAAGTATGGATATTTATTTTTGGAAGAATTTTATTTAGAAAAATAATGATAGAGCCCTAGGGTCATGGGTGGATGCATAGCAGTTTTTCCTGTTCTTGGTACAAATGATGGCTAGTAAAGCTAACCAACTGTAATGTTAGCTAACATTAATGTTACAACTATCCGTCAGGGAACATTTTATGTAAGATATACACTACCATTCAAAATGTTTTTGAAATAAATATCTTTGCTCAGCAAAATCTGTTTCATCAAAAACTGAGTAAAAAATTATTATTGTAAAATATTATTACATTATTACATATAATATAATTTGTCTGTCTGTCTGTCTATCATACAATATTGTGTAATTGCATTGTAATTATTCTATTATCATTGTATAATTACAATGTAATTACACAACCACTGTATATTTATATATACATACAGACTATCATCATCATCATCATCATCATCATCCATGTCATCTATAAAAATCAATTTTGAAACTGAAGTACTATATGCATTAGAAACATACATACATACATACATACATACATACATAAATGACAATTATTTAGAGTTAGAGTCTACTAGCTGATGGTGAGCATGAGAAAACCGAGAGAAGAGAAAAAAACAGAGACTCTAACAGTTCACTGGCCATGGATCCTACGATCAGAGACAAACACAAAGTCCACACATACCAATCAGGACTCTATTAGATGCCACTCACTGACTCTTTCAGAGGTATTTGGCCTGTAATTGAGACAAATGGTTCAGCTGCTCTAAGTCATGTCCATCAGAGGCCTCAAGTAAAGCAGACAGTACATCACTTCAGGAAAAAGAGTTCTAGACAAACAAACACTAGAAAAGCATATAGGGATCCATTTGGAAGCAGAACACAGTGAAGAAAGGTACTTTTGCACACCCCTAACCAATTTGTTGAAGCATGTTTATTTTTTAGTTTTGAGTCTTTATATACTTTTTATCTCAATTGATTACTGCCCGGTGTGTAGGCATCTGTGTTGATTCTGAACATTATATAACGTTGAAATATTCTGGGTATTTGGGTTTTTCATGAGAGCAGCAGAAGATGCTGGCATGTTGTTTGTTTATTTTCATCTTCACTGCATTTTGCCACAAGATTTATTTATTTATTTTTTTATTTTTTTATTTAGACTAGTTTTCAGAGGATACCTTTTTAAAAAGTGAAGCAGCTTTTGAAGCTGGTTTTAAATATTCTGCCGCCTACTAATGTAACTAATTCATTATTAATGGGCTGTTTTCTATATTGGGATAATATCAGTTTGAAATGCAAGTCTCATCAGTCCATCCCAACACCATTAAGCAGATTTACAGATATGAAATATGAACCTGGAGATATGAAAGATTTTAAGAAAGTGTAAAGGTTAACATTAACTGTATGTTCCTTTATTATTAATCTCAAAGAGAACATTCATGTTTTGTAGACTTCCTTTTTTCCCAACATCTTGATATCCATCTTCTCAAATTCTCCATGTTTATAATCAATATTTAATTACCCCGCAATTTTGTTTGATCGATCCCCACTAGAGATTATTACGCACATTCACCCAACATGGCAGTTTGCCACGGGTGAGACAAAACAAACAACCATGCAAAAAACATGTACGATCGGTCAAACAGAACAACCACAAATCCTTAATGTCATTAATCACCTGGAAGTCATCAATCAGCTTTTTTTATCCCTCATTTTTGGTAAGCCAGCTTTGTTTGATGCACGTTCTCTATGCCATACCAGTATTTTACCAGTTGGGAATCGAACCTATGACCTTCCTTTTACTTCTTTTGTAGAAGAATATAACCATATGCAATGTCTTCTAGAGGATCAATAAATTACACATTCGTATAATTCCAAGAACGAGCCTGTCTGTTGAAGAGTCGATGGAAAATGAATCCTGCAGGATCATCAATCAAGCAGCCAAGAATGTGTAATTGATGCTACATATCAAGGCCACTGAATTTTTATGCACAAATCTGGTTTGTGAATGTGTATACATATGAGAACACACAAGGCAAAGCCTAAGAAACATATTGGCTCGCAAGACCATGGAGTTACCATAAGATTATGAGGACTAGGTAAGAATTAGTTTTCTCCACTCTCGGCTTGCAACCGTTTTTTTCTTCTTCGTAATGAACATGCCTATTTTCATTAATGCTAAGGGATTATGAGAGACACAGTGAATAGATTGTGCTTGTGTTTGCTATTTATTCAACACACATGGGTCTTTAGACAGCCAGCAGATGGGAAGTGGATAGAAAAGTTTCATTGTTTGTGTTTTGTTCAGATTGGCTCTGTTCCTAATGGGCAGGAGCAACATACAGGAAGACCGCATTACATTACTAAGTAAACAAACCCAAAGATAAGGAAAGGAGTGTTTATAAAAATGTGTGCTATCAACAAACTCACCCCAACATTGTGGTGGTTATTACACAATTTGGGAATTACCTTCCATTTGCATGTATTTTTGACCTTATATGTGGTAAAACAAAAGTAGCATGGAATTTACTGTATGTAATAATGTATATATGGCTGATATCACATGTATTCCTATGTAAAATGTAATTCTAGCACAGACACATTTTCACATTTGGACAGACACATACATACTGTAACTACAACTTTTTCTTTCGTTTATGAAGTTTCACATAAATGTAATTTATAAATAGATTTTATTATATTTAGAATTTAAAAGAAATCTCAATATGAACTTATATCAAATATTAGGTAAAACATTATTTTGATGGTCCCTTTTGAACATTCTGTTGACATCAATTAACGTTGCACCTGCATGTCTTTTAACTTTTATTAGTGTTTATTAGTGTTAGTAGACTGTCCGCTTAATATCTGCCAACTCTTTATTGTGATAGTCTCCCAACAGACATTCTACTGATCATAAGTAACTATGCAAGTGCATGTCAGCTTATTCAAATCCTAACCCTACCAGTCTACGAATACTCTACTAACACTCTAATGAGACTATGTAGGTGCAATGTTAGGTATAGGCAACAAGGGACAATCAAAATAAAGTGAAACCAAATATTATATTTATACTTTTTAGATACTATATTAGGTTTAAATTGGAAAAAAACTCATAACTAAATAATACTTATTTTAATACTTTGATATTTTTATAAATATTGATGATAAGTGTTGTCAAAAGACCTGGTACTTCGGTACCAAGTCGGTAGTAAAAAAATGAAAACGTTACGGTATCAGGTTTTTTACAATTAAGTACCGGTGGTACCGAGTACCCGGTCAACCCGGTTCTTGATGCGCTATCCGAAAGGTGCGCAGATGCGCTCTCTTCATAAAAGCACTGAGACTGGGCGACCTCAAAATGAGGAAATACATCAAACTAACAAAACACTTTAAAGACAGACACCCAGATCAAATGAAAGAGTTCAAGCAGGTAAGTTTAATTTCATCCCATACATTGTTTTATGTGTGGCAGCCCGCCACAATATCAAAACTCACCGCCACAAATAGATTTTCCAAAAGGCTTTGACTTTGTTGAATAAACATGAGCACTGCACGTGTCAAAGTTGAAACCCGGGTGTTTTTATATAACTGCATTTCTTAAGGAAACCGACTGTCTTGAGAAAATTATGGATGTCATTTTAATTTAATTTTGCCTGTAATGCCTGAGCAAGCGTTTGTGAGCTGAGCACTGCTTTGTGTACAGCCGTTACTGGGGAAACCTGATCTCTCCTGCTCTACAAGCGCCTCCTGCTGGCAGAGAATGAATTTGCATATATATGCTGCCACAAATAGAGTGCAAGTCTGTGGGAAACACCGCTTCTGTTATGAATATTATTCAATATTTTAATTTGAATGTCGGATTGAAATGAACATCGCTGTTATTAGAGCTAAATATGATTAGCATTAGAATTAAGTTTCTTTATTATCTATTTAATGCTCCTATAACTTTTATTAGGGTAAAAAACAGGAGGACGTGATGATATTTACTATGTTTACACACCAGAGGCTTTTAAATTAATTGTGAATCTAAAATATGCGTGTTAGAGAATGTACAAATGGTTAACATTGTTTGTGTCATATCAGTCAGAAAAGCAGTTCTGGGCTTTTTATTTATTTATTTATTTTTTAGCTAACTTAGTTTTTATTCTTGGCTGAATAACTCTAGAAGGTTCTAAAAGCCCTTTAAAATTACATATGTACACAGTTTGGATTAAATGAAAGTATAGTCAAATGTTTTAATTAGCATGTTTTTGTGTTTTGCTTTGGTACCAAAATTGGTACCGAGAACCGTGGATTTTCTCTGGTATTGGTACCGAATGCTGAAATTTTGAATAACACTAGATGATAATATTATATTGACAATAATGTGTAAATTCTCATTACTAATATTTATATAAAATATGAAATATGCCTTTCAGATAGTGTATTATATTAACATTCAAAAAACAATCTCCACGTTAGATAGTAAATAAATAAAAAAATCAAATCTTAATATTTTGAATTGATAAATTGCTATAAATATCAATGCATTTATACATATTTATAATATTGTAGAAATTCTTAATCTTAATATGTATATTTAAATATATCATGCACTGTACTTCTTAGATACTGTATTTCTTGTGTATGTGTGTGTGTGTGTGTGATATATAATAAATTACTAGTATATATATATATATATGATTTCATTTACTGCCATGAGAACTTGATCTAGGTCCACGTGTTCTCTGTTGGAGAAATGTGTGATGAAGGGCAATGATGGAGAGCATATGATCTCTGGATGGTGTGCAATTAAAGTTATGGGGTTTATTATCTTATTAGCTGCTTATGAAGGCTATGAGTCAAGGCTGTGCAGAGAGAATGCTGCAGAGAAATGGTAGCAGTAGGTAGACATTACACTGTCATCAAAGAAGCCATTAAACACCCGTGTGCCAATAATCTCAGGAGGCCAGAGAAACGCTTTCATCTCTTTACGTGATACACAATTAGATTAGGAGAAGCGCTGTACCGAAATGAGAGAGAATGTCTGAGTCTTGTTGATGCTTCACAAAATCTTATGGAAATACAACAAATAATATGTCATGGACCCTCAAAATAAAATAAAATAAAAACCTCTTGCTTGTGATTTTATCTTGTTTTAACTGAGCTTTCTGGTTAATCTGTAACATATTAAAATTGCACCTGCTATTTTAAATACTGAAGGTGTGCTCGACTACACAGCACATCTGGTTACAGTTTAAACACCCTCAGCCATGAGCCATCATTTGATCATCATTTAATAATGCTGCAAAATTACTGTAATTATGAGACAGCAACTCAGAGATTCTGCTCAGAGCTCTTCACGTCTATAGAAATCATTTGTTTATATGTGGCTCACAATGGCATAGAGAATCTATGAGCAGCTTTATTGTTATTGACAGCAAAATACTTATTTACTTCATTATTTCTTCAATTTTTTTTAACATGGCTGCAGGACTTCCTTAACATTTTAAAACTGTATACATGCCAGCAGATATATTGCAGTTGTTCCTGCAAATGAGTTTCCCCCTAGACATGAATTGTTCTTAACTAGCCCATATAAGAACATGTTTTAAGATAAATGGATGTGTTGTTGCGTGAAACCATCTGTCTGTTCATACAGTTATTTTTTCTACATTAATTATGACCTGTCAACATGTCATGTGGTGATTGGCTGGGCAGGCTGGCTGTCAAACCAGTCGCTGTTTGTTGGAACAAAGTGGAAGTGAAACTGTTTAAAAAAGAAGAAAAAGAGGAAAAGAAAAAACTTGCCACCAATAGATAAATAAATTGCATTGAAAATGGTGGAAATAGTCAAGTCACTGAGGCAGTAAGTAAAGCTGTGTGTAAAAGACCCGCCATTATATATCTCATAAATGGGGTTCGATTAATCAATCGACCCTTTATGTGGCTACTATTTCTAACTCTAGATCCAACAAAACAAGAAAGAGACAGATATTTCTGTCAGGATGTTGAGGCCCAGTTGTTTCAGGTCTAAGCAATCATCATACCTGCCCTTTAGAAAGCTACAGAAGCTGTTTCATTGTTCAGGAGGCTTAATGGAGTTCAAGGCAATGTTTCATTTAAATATCATTTCTTTCCTCAGGTATTTCCCCTAAGAGATACAGAATACAGTATCGACCTTATTTTTAATGTAAGAGCTGGTGCGGCCATTTCACTTGATGTGTGAGGCTTCCAGTTATTTTTATTTGTACAAAACAGCTTGTTATGATGCTTGACATTGCATTTCTTATATTATTTGAATGTATTATTGTAATAATAAACACACATGTTTGTAGTGCAAATAGTTGGTTTACTGCACTTTGTTATTCTTTTAGTTATGTATATAGCAGCCAATGAATTCTAAGTCTCGTATTCACAGAAACTAGATTACTTGTTGTGAAATAAGGTAGATACAGCTGACATGCAGTAAAGTACAACTAATCAATCAATCAATCAATCAATCAATCAATCAATCTTTTTGATTATATAATTCCCAGGATTTTACATAACATAATCAGGTCAACATGAACTCAAATTTGAAGTTATTTATTTATTTTTAATGTAATTAATTTATTTATTTTGTCAAAGTAATGTCTAAGTAAAGAATGGATAAGTACATGGATACAATTCCATTTGGTCTACAATTGCTCTGCAAGTCTACATTCGCTCTCTATTTAATCTCATTGTTGCCTATTAAACGAGAGATAATAAAGATTTTCTTTCCTTTCACAAGTCCATCCCTCATGGTCCATAAACCCTTCCACCCTACTATATCATTCACACTGACAAAAAACCCTTCAGTCAAACTTCTGTATCAGTATCATCTGAGAACAGATTCACTCCATGGCAGTTTCATCATGCTGAACGCGACGACTTCTCCAGTCATGAAAAATTCATCTGAGCGGCTCAAAAAAGTGGCACTCATGTCAGCAAATAGAGCCACACAGGGACTGATGATGCAAATCATTATTGTCCATGTAGGAGATGCCGTCTAGCTGAGGTTTATTGCAGAGGACTGTCTGTTAGAAGAAATCCTACCGATACGAACACATTAAAACATATTTACCAGAGACTGTAATAACAGAAGCATGCCACAGTCGACAGACTATTGAAATGTGTCATGCAAAACTCCAATCATCTAGTATTCAACACACACTGCTTTAACCCAGTGGGTATTTAACAATTCTCAGATCTTACATCAATTGCACAGCATACTGAAGTAACCAACCACAGGGTTATTTTAACAAAAACAAATGCACATTATTGCTATTACATGTTTCTGCACTATTTATTGGTCCTTAATCAAATAGGCATATTTTGTGACAATAAATATGTGAACTAAAAATTGTTCCATTTATACACTTTGAAACTGCTCCAGCATCCCTTTGGTCCATTGGAGAATGGAAGGATAAACAAACCAAAGCATAGTCACTAGTAGTCTCAGAATTTGAAATATTTTAGGGTTGCATGATGTCCTGGTAAAAAAAAAAAAACACTTACTAGTGCCTCATTTTGCACACATTTCGGGACACAGCATTTATCAAATTTGATACTATTTATCCTGTAATTTGCCTATTCATTTAATCCAAATAGATATTCGCTAAAATTTGTAATCTTTAAGATTTATAATTGTTTTGACAGAAGTCTCTTATGCTCACCAGGTCTGCATTGTATTTGATCCAAAATACAGTAAAACCAATAATATTCTGAAACACTGTAACAATTTTAACACTTTTTCCCCTATTTTAATATAATTTAAAATGTAATGTACTGTATTCCTGTGATCAAAGCTGAATTTTCAGCATCATTTCTCCAGTCTTCAGTGTCACATGATCCTTCAGAAATCATTTTAATATGCTGATTTGCTGCTCAAGAAACAGTTCATAGTATTATCAGTGTTGAAAATAGTTGTGCTGCTTGACATTTTTTTGTGGAAACCATTCAGCAAAAATAGTTTTCAACACTGATAATAATAAGAAATTTTACTTGAGCAAATACTGTAAGCACAGTACCATTAGGTAAATCAATTACATTTTAAATGATATTGAAATAAAACAGTTCTTTTAAATTGTAATACTATTTGACAATATTACTGTTTTCAAATAAAATAGACTTCATTCAAAAATATTAACTTTTTTTTATTTTTTACGCATTTCATATAATATTCAGTGGTGGCCAAAATTATTAGAACACTGGTATTTTCACCAGCTAAAAAAATGGTTTTAAGTCAGTTATTTCTATATTTTGCTGTAGTGTGTCAGTAGGAAATATCAGTTTATATTTCCAAACATTAATTTTGCCATTAATTGTAATAATCCAGTGAGATTTCTTTGTTTGCACAAGGAGTTTGACAGCAGCCAGTGCTCCACAGAGAGATCTGATCTCACCATCATCCAGTCTGTCTGGAATAACATGAAGAAACAGAACAAACTGAGACAGACTAAATCCAGAAGAACTGTGGCAACATCTCTAAGATGCTTCAAGAAACCTTCCTGCAAAGCTACAGCACTGTTAAAAGTTTTAGGCAAGTAAAATGAGGATGCTGTCAAATATAATGGCATAAATCGATTTTCTTTATCAAATAACTTATATTGACTAAATTAAACCATGCTTTGTGTTTAAAGCAGCTTTTGCCCTACACTCGGGTGCTTCACGATGCCATAGTACAGGGGTGGCGAACGTCGGTCCTGGCGAGCCGCAGCCCTGCAGAGTTTTGCTTCAACCCTAATCAAACACACCTGAACAAGCTAATCAAGGTCTGAACGGTTATTAGGAAGCTACAGGCAGGTGAGTTTTAATTAGGGTTAGAGCTGAACTCTGCAGGGCTGCGGCTCTCCAGGACCGGAGTTCGCCACCGCTGCCATAGTAGAACCTGTTTCTCTAAATGGTTCCATAAAGAACCTTTAACATCTGAAGAACCTTTCGGTTTCACAAAAGTTTCTTTGTGGCGAAAGAAGGTACCTTAGATTATAAAAAGGTAAGAAAGAGATGGTTCTTTAAATAACCTTTGACTGAATGGTTCTTTGTGGAACCAAAAATGGTTCTTCTATGGCAGCAGTAGCGAACTCCGGTCCTGAAGAGCCGCAGCCCTGCAGAGTACAGCTCCAACCCTAATTAAAACTCACCTGCCTGTAGCTTTCTAGTAACCCTTCAGACCTTGATTAGCTTGTTCAGGTGTCTTTGATTAGGGTTGAAGCAAAACTCTGCAGGGCTGCGGCTCTCCAGGACCGACGTTCGCCACCCCTGTTCTATGGCATCGCTTGAAGAACCTTTTGAAGCACCTTTATTTTTACGAGAGTAGGTGCACTTAGTTTTTCAGGTAGCTTTGCAGGTAGGTCTCACTGGTTTATTACAATTTATGGTAAAATTAATGTTTTCGGTAGTTTTTGGCCAACACTGTATAAATCAATTTGTCATTGGCATTTTTTTAACATAATCGCACATATCCCCTGCAGTTCCCCTGTGAACCCCTAGGTGTTTTGCAAACTCTCGTTTAGGAACCCTGCATTTACATTTATCAGCAGGCCCAGACGCTTGCTAATCAAAGCTTCTAAGTGAGACTAGAATTTGACAAATATCTATTTCCAGATTAATTATACAATGAAAAGGACTTGGAAGGGTTTAAAACCTTCCAATACCACCTGATCCTGTTTACGGCTACGGTGAACTGGCAGCAAAATTTGGATGCTCATATGTCAACATCTTGGCACACATCGACCGGCCAAACAAGAACATGGTTCCCATGAAACCTTGTAACTAAAACAACTGGCCTTCCAAAACAAGACCAGTGGCAATAAAGGTAATTTAAAGGCCTTTATCTAAATTGAATTTGGAATTAACTGTGGTCTTTGTTTCAACAGCTTACTTTGTGTTATTTCCCTTCCCTTAATATAAACTGTTATAAAAGGATCAATCTGTCAATGTTACTCTCATGGCAGTGAATAAGTCCAATTAAGTACAAATAAAAGTAATTGTTTCTTTTTCTGAAGCAGATTTTTTTTCCAAAGATAAAAATATTAATTAAAATTCTGCATTTTGTTAATCAAAAATCATCCACACAGTAGTTTCCAAAAGACAAGCAATGTCAAAATTAGCTAATTGTGAATGTTTGGGTTTCCAAAAACCCGATAAGCCTCCAGTTACAGTTACATAGACACGTCCCTCTTCTTCTGCACCAATCAGATCAATCAGACATTGGTGTGGAGGTGGAGTTTAAGCTCAGTGCTCAGTTTTCTTCTATAAGTCTAATTTAATTTAATGTTATTTTTGGCGGTGAATAAGTCCAATTAAGTACAAATAAAAGTAATTGTTTCTTTTTCTGAAGCAGATTTTTTTTCCAAAGATAAAAATATTAATTAAAATTCTGCATTTTGTTAATCAAAAATCATCCACACAGTAGTTTCCAAAAGACAAGCTATGTCAAAATTAGCTAATTGTGAATGTTTGGGTTTCCAAAAACCCGATAAGCCTCCAGTTACAGTTACATAGACACGTCCCTCTTCTTCTGCACCAATCAGATCAATCAGACATTGGTGTGGAGGTGGAGTTTAAGCTCAGTGCTCAGTTTTCTTCTATAAGTCTAATTTAATTTAATGTTATTTTTGGCATTACAGTGTTTTTAATCTAAACATAGGCTACACCATTATATAAACATACAATCTATATAATTGTTCCTGGACACAAATACTATAGCTCATACTTTCCCATCATGCACTGCAAAAATTCCCTTGCTCTACAGGCAATTCACTCACTTCAAAGCACTGTTATTTAGTGCCAGAGTCAAAATCTGCTAAGGGGTAATTAAGCATAACAAATTATGTAAAAATATTTATTTTTTTAATTGGAAAATTAAATTATATTTGATAAAATTTTGATAATTGCCTTAATCTTTTAAACAATTGAGAACATCGTAATCACCATTTTATCAAAAATTACCTGTCGATTTCAACAAAACATTTTTTGCAGCTTAGGCCTTGTAAGTGAAACATTTCTATGTATAGTGACCTAGCAAACGATTCTAAAACAAAGGATTCCCACATTAACAGCTCAGTTGTGCTGATATTATGGCTGTTTACCTGATAAGAGTCTTTGCAGAAACACTATAGCTATGATTAGCACGTACACTGTTAGACATTTCTGTAATTTATACAGTTATTTACTGTATATCCCCCAGTATAATACTGCAAATTCCATTTACAGTAAGTAACTGTAATACCCTTTGCATCATGGGAATTTTCTGTGATGTCAAACTCCACATACAGTGACTTATTCTATTGTTTTTTAATTGCTGTATACTACTGTATTTGCCGTAACGGCCTTTGTGCCGCCATTCCATTGAGGTTGTTTTATTTTCCTCACTTCTTACATTTGGATTGGTAAGATTTGTCCTGCACCGTGTCTACAATGCCGCAACAGCTTGGGACAGACTATACTGGACGTGTTACATCGCTTGTAATGATTGGCAAATATGTTTGCCCTTCATGTCAGAAACAGCGTGAGCACTTGGAGCACATCTGTAGGCCTACGTCAGAAATATACCGGGGCATCTCTTTACTCTCCGCATCCATTGTAGATAGTATCGTTGATTATAATGGGTTCTATATTGTCTTTTGTTGTGTCGCACCGTGCCGCTCGCATACGAGGAAGACACGGAACCCACGGGGCAGCGTCGCGGGTTTTGCCCGGGGATGAACCCACGGGAGTGGAAGAGTTCCGGAGAACATCCGTGCTGTGTATCGATGCACCTTACGAGAGAATAAGACCAGCAAGCAAGGTCAAATATATATATGTATGTCTCTGTGTGTGTTTTGTCAGATTTTTGCACACCAGTTAACAAATTACCCATTGATACCGAGGTAACTTTACCAAGGTAAACCGCGCTGTCCTTTCAAACGACTTTGTCAGCATATTGAATTAACGTACCGAATTAAAATGATTTTTAACGAGGAACGCTTATCTTATATTAACATTAACAAATTTTGTTCAGGTGTTAGTTAATGTTGGCTAGTAGCCTATTGAGAAAATAAAAGCATATGTTAGCAATTATTTTTAGAATTAGTCTGTTATAGTTTTTAATGGAATTTAAGTTTTACTGCATTTTTTGTATTTGTATTTTAAAGGCAACTGCAATGAAGCATCAAGGAAGACATGAGCATGCCAACCACCCTGAGACTAATTCAGGTAAGAGAACAAATATGGTTTTGAGAGGTTTATGTATTCTATATGGGGTCTGCCTTTTAAAAGTGTCATTTCTACTTTTTTGTTTTTCAGGGAACACATTTCAGTCACTAACCAAGTGGATGGTGAGCAAAGGTGGTGGCCACGTTTTGGAGCAGCACCTGGGTTTTGCAGACGGCTATGTATTTCTTTTCCCATTATGTTTTTGTTGCCTATAGATTCTTTGTGAGGATAAATCCAGAGAATACAACATAATGCACTGCAAAATGTTCTAAGACCGGAGAAATGGTGAAGATGAACTGTTCCAGCACTGGAAGACTGCATTTTGAAATGTTATACATTCAATGTTTTAAAATAAAAAAATATATATATTTTTTGTAATTATTGTGTCTGTTTTAATTGAATGCCAGTAGTACATACAGTATGTAGAATAAAAATAAAATGAATTCTATATATAAAATCAAATTAAATCTATATTAAAATAAATTAATTACAGTAGTATACTGATGAATTGGATTTCTTATAGTAATTTACTGTAAAACAGTACAGTTTGCTACTGTAAATCAAATACAGTTTGCTACTGCAAATCTAAATTACAGTAACTTACTGGCAGTAACTTAAACTAAGCTACTGTAAAAACCCTTTGAAATGTCTAACAGTGTAATGACCAAAATGATGATATATATATATATATATATATATTATGGACTATTTATATATATAATATTATGGATAGAGGCCTTGTTTGAAGTTAAAAACGTCTTTATTTGCTTCACAACATGTTCTTTGATGGACTAGAACTGTTTGGATTAGTTTTGGATTGTTGTGATGTTTTTATCGGCTGTTTGGACTCCAGTAACTTAAACTAAGCTACTGTAAAAACCCTTTGAAATGTCTAACAGTGTAATGACCAAAATGATGATGACGAACTATGACTTTGTTGTTATGCTACTATGCAGAGTGTGCTTAATACCAGAGATACATGATGACACCAGTACGAGGATGTTCGTCATCATTGTGATCATTCAAAACTACATAAGTATCTTTCTGCTCATCATTTGCACAGTTAACAAACAAGTCTGCACATATTTGCCAGTACGCATAAATACAGGATGCTTAAACATGAAATGAATCAAGTTTTCCACTAAGATAACTATGTAGGTTGGCGGAATGCTCAAACTATTTTCTTGATAAAGCAGCCCATCTGTGCCACTGTAATTGCACCAAGTACAATCTGGACAACGTTATCACTTAATATAGACATCCTTCACACTCTTTCTCAGTATAGATGCAGCTAGACATTCGGCATTATTGACTTTGAAAACGTTGGTGTTCTTGTTGATTTTTATGTAGCTTAAAGTCTTCTAAATCTTTTGGGTTCTGTCTGGGGCAACTGCTGGAAAGACCTTTTGAAATCCTGAGCTGTGAAACTTGAGGAGCAGCAAGCAGTCAAAACAACTCACTCTGCATTTCAATCAAAGCCAAAACAATATAAATGTCATTGTGACTGTTTAATGCAATCTGTTTGTTCTGCTCCTGTGGTGGGCGATATGACGCTGTGCATGTTTGCCCAAAACCATCTGTCACAGGCAGATATTAAAAATCCATAAAGGGAAACAATTTGAAAAGCCTCATAAATTAAACACTACTGAATAGCCATTTTAACACAGGCATGAACTGGAGGCAAGCTTGGATCTGCTACAACGAATCCATCATAATGGACTTATTTAAAACCTGAGCTTTTAATTGTCGCTCATAAAGACCTGACTGGAAAGGTAGAGGATGTTTAAGTGCAAGTGTAATTTGTGTGTATTATATATAACAATGCAAAATACATTACTACTCCAAAGAATACGGCTGAACACATTAACTCCCACATTTTTCCCAGAAATGCCTTATTGGTAATTAATTGTTTGCATGTATATTATATAAACAGCACAGCTCTTTTACCGTTTTTTAAAGACATTAATATGTTTTTAAAAGGCAGCTTTAATTACTTTTTTGTAATTTTTATAATTTTTAAAAAAAGAATCACAAGGGAATATAATATTTGCATTATATATTTGTTAATATTGTTAATTCTCAATTAGAATAGAACTCAACAGATCAAAGCAAAATAAACATTAATATAATATAATATAATATAATATAATATAATATAATATAATAAAGTGA
>NW_015505742.1:169986-175389 GCF_001515645.1 Sinocyclocheilus grahami
TGGATTACTATTTATATTCGTTGATCCTGCTAAGTTGGCCTGGGCTATCATCTTTAATGACTTCACCTGTCTTGGACTATCGCTCGCCTGGTGTTTGATCTACTTGGACTCTGACCTGTTTCACCGAGCTCCTGGATTTTGGATCTGGAAGTTTTCAGTCCATTATCGAATACCCTCATCACTGAATAAAACTGTTGCATTTCTAACTGCATTTGGGTTTTTCCTTTCAGTGAATCCTGACAGCAATATAATCCTGTTTACATGAAATAAGCCTGCTCCGAGCAGGTTTAAGCTTACGGACCTGTTGCTATGACAGCAAAAAGGGATGAGCTTTGAAGAACCAAGTAATCCAAGATCATGCCAAATCGTCAACAATAAAATCCAGCTAACTGAGTTAGCAACATACGAAGAACGGGCCCCAGGATGGCTTGAGGGTGAGTAACTCATGGGGTAATTTTCATTTTTGGGTGAACCATCCCTTTAATACCAGAGATGCCATTATGACACCAGTACGAGGAGGATGTTGTTCATCATCATCATGATCATCAAAAACTACATAAGTCAGTCTATTTCTGCTCATCATTTGCACAGTTAACAAACAAGTCTGCACATATTTGCCAGTACGCATAAATACAGGATGCTTAAACATGAAATGAATCAAGTTTTCCACTAAGATAACTATGTAGGTTGGCGGAATGCTCAAACTATTTTCTTGATAAAGCAGCCCATCTGTGCCACTGTAATTGCACCAAGTACAATCTGGACAACGTTATCACTTAATATAGACATCCTTCACACTCTTTCTCAGTATAGATGCAGCTAGACATTCGGCATTATTGACTTTGAAAACGTTGGTGTTCTTGTTGATTTTTATGTAGCTTAAAGTCTTCTAAATCTTTTGGGTTCTGTCTGGGGCAACTGCTGGAAAGACCTTTTGAAATCCTGAGCTGTGAAACTTGAGGAGCAGCAAGCAGTCAAAACAACTCACTCTGCATTTCAATCAAAGCCAAAACAATATAAATGTCATTGTGACTGTTTAATGCAATCTGTTTGTTCTGCTCCTGTGGTGGGCGATATGACGCTGTGCATGTTTGCCCAAAACCATCTGTCACAGGCAGATATTAAAAATCCATAAAGGGAAACAATTTGAAAAGCCTCATAAATTAAACACTACTGAATAGCCATTTTAACACAGGCATGAACTGGAGGCAAGCTTGGATCTGCTACAACGAATCCATCATAATGGACTTATTTAAAACCTGAGCTTTTAATTGTCGCTCATAAAGACCTGACTGGAAAGGTAGAGGATGTTTAAGTGCAAGTGTAATTTGTGTGTATTATATATAACAATGCAAAATACATTACTACTCCAAAGAATACGGCTGAACACATTAACTCCCACATTTTTCCCAGAAATGCCTTATTGGTAATTAATTGTTTGCATGTATATTATATAAACAGCACAGCTCTTTTACCGTTTTTTAAAGACATTAATATGTTTTTAAAAGGCAGCTTTAATTACTTTTTTGTAATTTTTATAATTTTTAAAAAAAGAATCACAAGGGAATATAATATTTGCATTATATATTTGTTAATATTGTTAATTCTCAATTAGAATAGAACTCAACAGATCAAAGCAAAATAAACATTAATATAATATAATATAATATAATATAATATAATATAATATAATAAAGTGATATGTTGCCTGTAGATATATTTACCTAAGGGCCTTGTACAAATTTAGTTGGATCAGTACATTCAGTATAGGTTAACTAGATTTACAAACCTACAGTATGTACATCATATCAATCAATCAATCAATCACTTTAATCACTCCATTAATCCACTAAACATACAAACTCTTATGTAAAGAGCAAACAAACTATATTCTTCAGCAGCCAGACTGAGGAAACTCCTGCGACTTTCTTGAAGGCTTATGCTTTTGAACAGAATCTTTCTAATGTTCTCATTGATCTTCTCAGAAGGCGTTGCATGTCAGTGATGCCTAAAAGCATGCCATACTTCAAAGGTTTTGTCAAAGCTGATGATCTACAATCTACATCATGATTTTGAGACACGAGTCTAGGCAGCACAAGGTAAAACCACCTTCTTACTTTTCAAAGTCTTAATAGCATTTTATACTCTATAGGAATCAATTTGATCTTTTGCAACAACTCAGCTGCACTCCCATTTATGTGACTGCTGATAAAAACACATGCCGGCTCTGCTGTGGGGCATCGAAAGCAGATGTCTTCCATCATATATGATGGTTTACAATCACCCCGTGCGTAAATATAATGAGATGGAGGAAAAAACGCAATTGTTTGTTTCTTCGGCTATAGGCATTTATATGTTCCAGGGGTTGATTGCTATTAAAACTAACACATTTTAACTTATGACATTTAAGGAATAGTTCACCCAAAAATCTAAATTTGCTGAAAATCAACTCACCCCCAGGCCATCCATTATGTAGAGGAGATTGTTCTTCATCGTAACAGATTTGGAGATATTTAGTTGTCATGTTATCATGTCTTGTCATGTCATGTCTTAATATCAAAATCTGCATGTTTGTGATAAATAAATCCACAATTAAGGCATTTTAACTTCAGCCTGTCACTTCTAAACAAAATATGACTCCTCAATCCATAATAACGCTTCCTCCAGTGAAAAAGTCCATCAAATGTCCATTAAAATCCACTGACATATTTGTTTAGAACTGTTTTGGAATGTTTTCGCTTGTAAACTGTGCTTGATTTGTGCATATGTCTCTCCTGATTCAGACAAGACAACTATATATATAGGATGGATTATCATTGTGTCATGAGTTTCTGAGTAACATCCCCTCAAGTCCTGATAAAAGTGACAAAGTGTTGCATTGTAGTTTAATCCACCATAAACCATTTCCAAAGGCTCTTTCAAATGGCATCTTGAATCACAGCAGATTTGATCAATGGAAAAAGTATTGCATCTCAGGTCTGAAATTGAATATCAGATGGTTATGATGCAATAAATGACATCTGTGTCATAAAAGTTACAATTGACTGTCTAACTTGCGAGTAGGAAGAGCGTGACACAACACTGCTCATCCTTCTCTTTGTGTTCATCAATATAACACATGGCCAGCCGCAGCCAGATGTTAGTAGCAGGAGTGTTGGAGAAAGTCCTCTGTCACAAACACACCATAGGGCTGCTGTGGTAACACTATCTGATAAGCTCTTTTTCTTGCCAACACAGTGTTGACAGGTGGTATTAGGTAGGTTGCACATTTGCAACCGAAGCGTGAATACACTGTAAAGGTCAAAAGTGAAAAGTGACCAAAAATGAAAATCGTATCGTCATTTACTCACCCTCATGTCATTCCAAACTGATCAAATACATAAGTAGAAGTTTTGAAGAATAGATTGCTCCTATTTATTATTTTTACAACAGTGACCACAGCTGCCAAGCTCCACAAAAGACAATAAACTTACACTACTGTTAAAAAGTTTGGGGTAAGTTAGATTTTTTAAATGGATATCTGGCTAAAAATACAAATTGGATTAATAATTGTGTGTGTTTTCATTATTTTTGCATTAATAGAAAGTTGGTAACATTATATTATTTTTTTTAAAGTAACATTATAAATGTCTTTACTGTCACATTTGATCAGGTTAATGTGCCCTTGCCAAGTAACTATTTAAATAAATAAATAAAACCGTACCAACCCCAAACATTTGAATGGTAATAAACAAACAAAAACAAATAAATAAACAGTATTTAAGAAACAAATATTAACAATGATGTACAATCACATAGTCAATCAATTTTACATGGAGCGAGTCGCACACATGGATTGTGGTTGTTCTGGTAACCCTTATATTATTGGGAACTTTCACTCATGGAATAAAAACAATAATGTTTAATGACAAATATTGCATTTCTACAATGTCATCTGTAATGAAAACCTTTGCTACATGCTACATTTGCGATGCTAGGTGTCAACAACTTACTTTCACGAGAATAGCCAGCACAAATGACTGAGTGCAATTTTAATTTGGATTTCATTAAAAAAGACAATAAGAACAAAAACACTTCCTTCTTGATTGCAGTTCAATTCTGAAATAAGGCAAAATGTACATAATCAGCAAAATCTTAATTCCTTTTGAAGCTAATGATCTCACTTCAGCACTGTAATGAACAGAAAGCCAGCATGTGCTAACTGTGTGCTAATTTTCTCATAAAAAGCTGTAATTATGCTAATGTTAATATGTGCGTGTCTAAACTGACACTCTATGTCGCAGGGATAATGAAATGGTGGCATTTTTTACACTCACAAGCCCTCTTGAGCCGCTGTTCTCTCTCACTGGGTGTGCTGCCTCTCACTGAAACGATTTTCAGGCTAGTTTACGGCTAGAAAGAACCGAGTATCCACTGCTAAAGTGGAGAAGTAGAGGAGTCAAGAGGTTTCAGCCCTCTTCTCAGTGAAAGTATAGCTCATTTTTGTGGACAAGTGGCCCTAAATGTACTTCACTGAGACACAATGAGAACTGTGGAGAGAGAGCTGGCACATCATGTGTTTTCAGCAAAACAATAATGTCAGCCAGCAAACAAAGACAGTGTGTGTGTGTGCATGCTGAGAATGGCTCTAGGTACTGTTCAAGAAATAGAGGTCAATAGCTACGCTTGAGTGAGTGTATATAGCAGAGACCGGGGCTAGTTGTCACACTTTCTTTTTTTTTTTTTTTTCAGTGAATATTTGTCAGAGTATGTTTTTTTTTAGAGTCAAATATTCAGTCAAATTCTGTGTACACACTGTAAAATCTTGGCTGCAAAAATTCCCAGGAATCATCAGGAATTCATCTTACGACAACTTTTCGGTTAGATTTGATCAGTGATCACCCTTGATCAATGAATGCCAGTGTGGCTTTATTGCATTCACTTGTTTTCACAAAAGCTGTTACAAAATATATGACAACATTGGGCTGTCTTGTAATGCATAATAAAAAAAAAATTCACCAAATTCTCCTCCCTGTGACAACTAGGCCCAGGTTTCCATTTAAGTTACAAATATGACAAGTGCAATGCAATATGGAATATTCTGGGTCATGTATCCAAAATATCACATGCAATCCACGGGTATAAATCTGTAGTTTTTAAAAAAAGGAAGTGAGCAACACAGCCAAAAGATCAAAGGAAAAGAATATGCAAGTATATGCAGCATATGATCAAAGAAAACATACATTAAATTCAAGAGAGATCACAATTAAATGAAGACTCATTCATATTATATGTGAATCAGTACAGAGGCACATTCTGCATATAAAATGTTTATGTTGAATTTATAATACAACTTTAGCAGGTCAAAAAGCTTAATTGTGATAATTTAATTGCAGCAAATGACTTGAGCTGCCCTCGCCCCCC
>NW_015505742.1:175505-177087 GCF_001515645.1 Sinocyclocheilus grahami
TTAATGAAAAAAAATATTCTGGATCGCCCCCCCCCCCCCCAAAAAAATAAAAACATTAAAAAATAAAATAAATAAATAATGTCCATATTTTTTGTTATGTACAGTATACATACATATTATTTTTTATGTCATTAAAATTACATCATATGTCATTTTATGTCATATTTTTTATAGTAAAAAAGTATAAATAACAAAAAGTGAGTATGCATGTCCAAACTTTTGGACATCTGATGCTGTATAACAGTGTATTGGCTGAACAACTCAAAATGACAGTCAGGAAATGTCAAACGAAATTGGATACATAAAATCAATTTTAGGATTTAATTAATGTATCTGTGTACATGAATGCACACGGGCCCTCTGACGTCTGCACAATGTGTACAAAAAGGCATGAATGTAAAAGCAGACTAAGGATACTTCACGTTGTACTGTCTTTTGGTCCAATAAGTAATATCTCTGTCTTATCCAAATTTAATAGGAGAAAATTATTGGTCATCCAATCTTTTACATTTTTAACACATTCTGTTAGCTTAGATAATGATATATGTCTATAATACACTGTTTTAAATTAGAAAACATGTTTTCAGTTTCTCTTTGTATGGTTTCCTCACCCTGTGGGTACATAAAGGACTGATTAAACAGACTTTAACAAAAAGCTGGTCAAATCCTGTACAATCATTCGCTACTGATGAAGTACTCAAGCCATGGGCAAACTGCACTCTTGACTATAGACTGTGAGTCTGTAGGACAGGCCGTAGTGACACCATAAAACCAGAGGCAGTGACATAAAACCATGGAGATAAATGAGCTACAAACAGGTATTAAGAGATTAGCAACTGATGCTCTCAACATGCTGCCACTGACTCAGGTTCTTAATCAATAACACTTAACACTGACGCAATGAAAGCAAAGCAGGCCTGATAAACCCTCTCTACGATATGACTTAATTACTCCAGAAACATTCATTTTAAAGGTGCTTTGTGAGCATTATCTTGTTTTGCCCAGAACCTGAACTAAATAATTCCAATTACTTACAATGGAGTATCATATAAATACCGTGGTACATGAATATGGTAACCATTCTGTGCCATAGTATATAAAAACTATACTGATTCATTGCATTCTCAGAAAAATGTTGCTGTATATACACATATACATATAGAGTAAGTATGTATGTGTGTGTATATATATATTTATACAACAGTTCGTTCTGGTTCTCAAATCTGATTGGTTGAGAACCGTGAGATATTGTACTGGTATCGCTACAGGAACGCCCTTTCAAAATTTTGTATCACTCGGCTTGTTCTAGCCGGGTCTTTTTTTTTTTATTATTCACTGAGCTAATCATTGAGTACGTTAGTTAATATAAGAAGAAATGTCTAGCTTCACCGTCTGTCTCTCTCTCATTTGGATGCACGTCTTGCCGCATTGTTTCTCTCTTATAACCTCGTTATTTCTCACTAATAACCTAACTGAAGCAGCACATGCCCTTGAAACGAATTCTAAAAGTGACGTATGTTTAACTGTCAACTTGAGCTTTGAATCCATGGTGGAAGGAAGTAGTTCCGCACAAAAGAGGGTT
>NW_015505742.1:177343-179723 GCF_001515645.1 Sinocyclocheilus grahami
GTATATATATATATACACACACACTACTACAATTCAAAACTTCGTGTCAGATATCAAAAGGGACAGTAAAGACATTTACTGTATAATGTTACCAAATATTTATATTTCAAATAAGTGCTGTTCTTTTGAATGTTCTATGTGAATCAAACTAAAATCTTTGAATAATCATAATAATAAGAATAAATGTTTCCTGTGCAGCAAAATAACATGACTTCATGATCTCTGAAGGATCATGTGACACTGAAGACTGGAGTACCGGCTGAAAAATTCAGGTTTCCAAAAACAATAAAATATCTAACCAACTCCAAACATCTGAAGTATCTTCAAAGAAAAATAATTAGTAATAACATAACTTTTTTTGGAGTGACCGGCAATGTAACTTAAGTCACTTCCTTAAGCAGACAAGCCATTTTAAAGTATATTTCATCTAAATATCAATGAGTCAACGCTTCCCTAGTGAGAAAGACAATCTACAAAGTTCCTTTTTTATTTTAAATTACCATTTTAAATTTAGATCAAAGAATAAAATAACATCAAGGGCCAGTTTTCCAAGATTAAACCCCATAGTACAACATAAAATACAGCATCAGTCATACAACATTTCCCTCCAAAATACTTCCAGTAAGCGCTCAACCCATTGGCCTCTCCTGAACATCATCATCATCATCACAATCTGCTCAATGATCTTATTATATCTTTACACTTTACAGGTTTAAGATAATGGCCAATGAATATGGATCGGTCTCCGTTGGGCGACAAACGCAGAGGCTGATTCAGATGTTCAGGAAGGGATTGTTTAGCAGGTGTGGTCTGTGACAGCTTCCATCAGGGACTGCAGAACCTTTCCTGGTGCCTCCATATACCAGTTTATCCCTCCAGCAGGCAAATTAGCATCTGCCCCATATCCTGAGGGACTGCAGCAGATGTACACGCCGGAGTGCCCGGAGATTAGCCATGCGTGCGGATATTGATATACAGAGGTATGTGTGTGGCTCGATAGCTTGGTACATCGTACTGAGTGATATCCTTTATCAATCCCCCAGATGCCTAATTGTTGTGCTAATGATGCCGGGGCTAATGGAAATGTTTATAGTTTCCATTTTGAAATGATAGCGCAGTAATTAGCCACACTTCAGTTCATTAAGCACTACGAGAGCCAGACAGGAAGTGGCTCTCAGATGAGGTGGCTTGGAGAGCTTGAGAGGGAGGAGTGGTCTACCGCATTTGTCATCTGATGTCATTTGAGGGGAATTTTTTTTTTCATTAAGAAAGGGAATATTAAATGTCTATGAACATTTTTGGACTCAGTGTTCATTAGATACAGAAGTGGTTTTAATAAAAAGTGTCAAAACATATGGGGTTTTACAATGCTGGATGCACAATTGTAATATCATGATATTCCTACAAGTACCACATAAATGTCATGGTGCCTGGTGCATAATAGGGTCATCACTGAGTACTATGGTATACACCAAAGAATACCATAATATTGTCATAATACCATTATACTGTCTCTCTACCAAGAACTCTCTAAGAAAATTTGTAAAATACAAGCAAATATATATATATATATATATATATATATATATATATATATATATATATATATATATATATATATATATATCCCTATATTTTTAAAGACATTCAAATAAAGGCAGTTTACATTTTATTACAATTTATTTAGGTTTACATTTAAAACAAACAAACAAAAAAGACTGGCCAATGAGGTCTAAAAAAAAATCTTACAAAATTGTGTTATCATTATTTATTTCATTGGTTATTTCTGATTATTAAAATGTCATTTATAAAAGTATTAAACTAAAAGAGATTAAATAATTAAACAAACAAAGTTTACATGCACAACAGTTTACTTGTCCAGTGAATTATCTGTGCTGCATCATTCATTATGATGGGAAACTAATACTGCAAGACATAATTATACAGACGTGAAGGAATTCAACATTTCTAAAATAAACAGCTAAATAGAAGTTTTGTTCACATCCAAACATGAAATGTTGGAGGTATCTATCTGATCACAGACTGTTCTGGAAAATAAAAGAGATAGTAATAACCCCACCACACACCAACATTAAAACAATTTTAGCTATATGTAATCCAGTAATAAACCCTGTTCATATTTTCTAAATTGATAAACAAAAAGCACTTGATTATGAACTAACAGACTTTACTAGAGAGTGATCCTCTTATTTTGATAATGCACTTGGTAATTTATTCCACCAGGTCAACCAGAGGACAAGTAATCATTTCATCTTTCATTTTTTTTATACTCTGAGTGTTTAGCAACTGGTTTCTTGCTCACTGGGTTTTTATTACTTGTGGGAACACCAGAGAGAGAGAGGCACAAGGCAAATGCAGG
>NW_015505742.1:186230-186989 GCF_001515645.1 Sinocyclocheilus grahami
GAAATAAGATGCATGATATTGGCTTTGTTGAAAACAGAGCAAAAACTATTTGGTAAATCATAAATATTACATAAGTTGAATATTTAAAAAAACATGTCACAAAAAGTCACAATTATAATATAAAAGTCATAAATGAGATAATGTGATTACTGTTGAAATCATGAGACATTATTTGACTTGTAATAATGAGTTCTGATAATTTAAACATTTGCCATAAAAAAAGCTTTTATCTTATGACTTTAATGATTTTGACTTGGTCTCATATTTATGACTTACTATCTCATAAAGTTAAAATCATAAGGTACTCAAAATTGAGATACTCAGTTATGCAATAAATATGAGAATCACAGTGTTTGTTTCTCATAAATATGAGAAAAGTTAAAATGATTACATAAAAAGTCAGAAATATGGGATAAAAACCTCAAATTATGAGATACACTGTCATTATTATGGCTTTTATGATTTAACAGAGCCATTTTCCCCCCATGTGGCAGAAATGGACTTCCATACTATCAGTAGTCAAAGATTAAAGCTTTTTTTTTTTATTGTGAATGCATTTTTTTTTCTGTGGACAATAAATAATTGAGAAGTATATGCACCCTGACTGAGGGCAAGATGCCAGCTGAACAGAGTGAACAGAGGCCCCGGGTGCAAGAACAGACAAGCCCGTATTAGTCCGTACTGGGGTGGCAGATTTGACGTGTAATTAAATATACCTATTTCCACCCATCAAACACCTTCCGCAGTCAGGCCTGGGCC
>NW_015505742.1:186999-189266 GCF_001515645.1 Sinocyclocheilus grahami
CTGGGCCATCTGCTACATAAGCTGGTCTAAACAAACAGCACAAAAGCGGCAGGACCGCAGATAAAGCAAGTCAGTAAGAAGAGTGTTCGCGCTCTCTCGCGGTGTGTTACTTCACATGCCAACTCTTTTGGCTCCTTTTCTAGCTCTCCTGCTGTTATGATACAAGTCAACTAAAAAGGTTTCACCTAGTTTAATTTATTTCTGTTTCCATGACCCCTTCTTCATAATAACGCAACTCAGCTTGTGTCAGTATAACAGAGCAAATCAGGTGCAATTTAGCCTCTTTTTAGGGCAAGACGGTCAAAGGAACAAAAATAACAAACCTTACACCACATCCACAAACCACCCTGAGAATCATGGCAAGAAAAATGGAAAGTGAAAAAAACATATTTATTCGCAATAGTGAGAAATCGAGAACCCTACTGGCAAAATCCTGGCAAAAACTCATTTATTATCATACTGTGCCAAAGGACATGGAAAATTTCCTCGACTTCAGCTGTCACCAGGCCTATGTACCGCATCCAACTTATCCAAGTATGCAACGGTGGCTTTGCCAAGATCACACCAAGCCAAATTTAGTGTGTGGGGCATCACACGGCGAGAAGTGATGCATCATCTAAATACATCCCACAACTCTGTGCTCCAACAAACACATTTAATCTAACATTTAAACGATCCAGGAGTCTTTCGTAATCCAGAAGATACAAACCAGTGCTGCAGAAAATACATCAGACATGATGAAATCAATCAATTCTGATGCTCGAAAAGGTAAGTCAACTTAACAGTACAATTTCAATCAAAAGAAAATAATTGGGTTTTCTAATTAAATTATTAATCTTATAATTTTCTGAAGAATAATAATTGAAATTGAATAATATTGACGGTATACATTCGGCACCAAGTTAATCAAGCAAAAATCAAAGTAAGGTGCAGAAATTGTGCATTCAGGTAATGTCGGAAAGATCATCTTTATGAGTTGAACGCACATGAACGGCACCACAAAGTCGTAATTAGGAGTAGGAAACTGAATTCTCTTTAAGCCAAGCGTTTCTGAGTTTAGAGGCATGTCAGTGAGAAAACATGTTGGATGCAATGGACACAGTGCCTGTCTTGAAGGTAAATTTGTTGAAATGAATGTTTTATTTGATTTGATTTTTTTCATTTACAATGCAATGATAGCTTTTTAAAAATTTACCATCCATACAGGCACTGTGTCCACTGCATTATCTACATTTAAATGAAAACAATGTACACATTAGATTGTTTTCATTTAAATGCAGATAACACATTAATGTAAGTCTTAAAGTGTTTGCAGTGTCTCAATATATTGAATGTGTTTGCTTTATATTTCCAAAGATCAGGCACCAGCTTGTTAATGGCAACTGAATAGGCACACAAATAACTGAAAGAAATGAAAACTATGAATAAACTATGAACTCTTCATACGCAGTATCTGAAATAGAAATGATTATCATAATGCAAGGCAATCAACTTCAATGAAATAGTGAAAAAACTGCCTCTATACTGATGCTATTTCAATTGACATCATAGTTGCAGCATTCATATTGCAAACACTGAAGTATATACACATTCAACAGTGAGTCTTTTGGAGAACCTGAAAGGTACAAACATGAGGAATTTTGTTCCGTGACATGCTTTACAGAATAATTTTACATCACTACAATGGATAAAGAATAGCTAAAGCATGCATGCAGATGTCAACAATGATTTCATTTGCGATGTTGACTGAACCAGACCTTATTTTTTTCTGTCTTCATCACACGACAAACAGGACTTGATAAAAGACACTGCAGCTCTTTTAAGCTTTATTAATAATTGAAGTATACCGATTTGCTAAAATGTAGCAACAAACAACAAAAGGAATCATACACTACATTGTGTTGCCCTCAGCATGCATTGCTTCTCTTTTTTACCCTGCATTTGTTCTTAAAAGTCAACAGCACATCTGTGTCAGTGTGGAGTAATTGCTTTGGGAGCTAAAGCTCTAGGCATCAAAAGTGAAGGACATGCAGCAAAATGTATGCAGTGCTAAGTGTGTGCAAAATAGCAAGCAACTTAGCAAAAATATTTAGTAAAATAGATTTAACATTCAATGTTTTAATATTTTTAAGAAGCTTCTTATGCTCACCAAGGCTGTATTAATTCAACTAAAATACAGTAATTATTATTTCAATTTAAAATAACCATTTTGTATTTGAAACTATATTAAAATGTAATTTAT
Organism: Sinocyclocheilus grahami; assembly: GCF_001515645.1. Classification (NCBI taxonomy): domain Eukaryota; kingdom Metazoa; phylum Chordata; class Actinopteri; order Cypriniformes; family Cyprinidae; genus Sinocyclocheilus; species Sinocyclocheilus grahami. The sequence continues at coordinate 189,242 of NW_015505742.1, forward strand.
TCCTGTGATGCAAAGCTGAATTTTC
>NW_015505742.1:189351-190112 GCF_001515645.1 Sinocyclocheilus grahami
AATGAATGAATGAATGAATGAATGGAACGAAAGGAATGAACGAATGAATGAGTGAGTGAGTGAATGAATGAAAGGCCTGTGTTACTCTTCCTTTCAATGCCACCCTTTTGCCACAGTTCATTGTGCTATTTACGCACACAAGTCTGCCTTTCATTAGCCAATAGCCAGACAGGTGGAGTAAAATTCTTGATGTTCACTGCAGTTATCTCTACACAGTCACCCTGCCTGGCAAGAGTGGGCAGATACTGTCAGAACAGACCCTCAGCTTAGATTAGGCTATTCATCAGCCTGCTGCTATTGCCCTGTCTACCAGCCTAATAGCCCCACTCACTGAGCCCAACTCAGAGATTCACTGGAAAATTGGCAAATTGACTGACACTGCTGCATGCTGGACTATTATTCGTAAACATTACATAAAACAATACAATCCAGGGTTGGTCGCTTTACATGTCAGTCAGATAGTCATTTCCTATCTGTGTTAGACAGGAAGTAACCAGATTTATAAAAACAATCAAAGGTCTGACACAGCAAGAGTGTTTTTCCTGAAAATATTACTCTATACTAATGTTCTAATTAATTAGTTGTAATTAATGTTCATCCCATTAGTTTTAAGTAATGTACTAACTACACCGTAATGCCTTGTACAGATGTAAATACCTACTCATACATTTATATAATGGTGCTTTGGGGGGGGGGGTTGTATGATGCTCATTATCAAGATCATTATTTGGTGTAACAGAATATGTTGGCATGCTTTAATG
>NW_015505742.1:191606-192445 GCF_001515645.1 Sinocyclocheilus grahami
TTTGGTCAGAATTTTGAGTTTACGTCTCGCAATTCTGACTTTTTTCTCTCAATTGCAGGTCTATATCCCACAATTCCGACTTTCTTTCATCAGAATTGTGAGTTTATATCTATCTGTATTTACATCTCATAATTCTGACATTTCTCAGAAATTAAATTTTACATATCACAATTCTGACTTTTTTCTTAGAATTTTGATTTTACATGTCGCAATTCTGACTTTTTTCTCCAAATTTTAAAAATGTTGAGTTTATATCTCGTAATTCTGAATTATGAGTAAGCATCTCACATATTTTTTAAAGCATAAAAAGGTGAGTTTTCTTGCAATTAAAAGTTAATATGCAAGTTAATGTCTAGCAAGAGTATGTATCTCACAATTATTTATTGATTTATTTATTTATTCATTCATTCATTTTTATTTTATTTATTTATTTATTTGCTCAATAACCTTACAAAAATATACCTAAAAATATCTCATGTGAAAGAAAATATTCTTTAAAACTTAATGCGTTTCTATTATTTAGGGGTGGGTAAATAAATAAATGCATGCATACATACATAAATCAATCAATCAATCATTGCACAGAAACCTAAATTAAGAGATTGGTTGATGCTTTATCACGCATTAGGGCACACTAAGGCATATGAGAATGGTACAGGGCTCAGAGGTCATTATGTACCATAATCATTACTGGTTCATTATCATATACAATTATAGGCTGCATTTCTATGAAATACACATCTGAGCATTTGTGTGAAAGTAAAAAGCATCAGCTGATCTCACTTGGGGTTAAAGCACTGCTATGTGCATTAACTGACTGATCCGTTTATAATTTGCAT
>NW_015505742.1:192455-212635 GCF_001515645.1 Sinocyclocheilus grahami
TAAAAGAAAAACTACAATCTTCAACATAAAGAAAACAGATTAAGATGAATAGCATTACGACATCCACTAGCAGCAATTCCCACTCCGACCAACAATATAGCCAATCAGTGACATCTAATGAAATGGATAACCGCATCAATGGCCCTTTAAATTTTAACCATCGAGGATCACAGAATTTCTGTGAATTTTTTTTTTATCAGTAAAGATTTTAAAAGGTATGTGTCTGTACAGAAACTGACTTTCCAAAATAATTTTACCCTGAAAAACATTCACTGGAGTAAACATGTGACATCTTGCCCCCAGTCTCCTCTACTGTATACAGTTGATAATATGAAGGCCAGTAGACTAATTAATTGGAAAAGAGTGGACCGTGGCCTTCAACAGCATCTGCGTCCACATCACCGATTACACATCCATCTGTTTGAAATGCTTCATAACACCAGCAACGGCAGAAAATATTTCTCCGCAGACAGGAGAGCATCATCCTCATGTGACTCATAGTGAAAGCCGCTAGTGTAAAATATATGCGGACCTTGTGAAAGCATGTCATGAACACCATATGTCATATTTCCCTGCTTGCTACTGTATTGCATAGATCTGTTGTCCACATGAGCGCTGCTTGCTTGCCATGTCACAATAGGCTTTATTTTATCTAAGTGGATGTTGGAGCCATATATCACCTCAGTTAGTAAACAGCAGTGTTTAGAGAGTCAAGCCTCATTCAGGCATCTACATCTAGTTAAACTCCAGTGGTTGAGGTACTGCTTGTCTACGAACACACTGGGCTGGGAAATGACAAACCATAATCCATAACACACAAATGTTATGCATATGTGGTCTTCTGCACACTGCAGAATTAAAAGTTAAAATTCTGTCCACTTTAGCTAGATTCAAGTGGGCCGGGGGGGGGGAAAGAAAGAAAAACGCCACAGAAGTGACCCAGTTCTCCCTGCCGTTAGTGGTTAATATCAGAACACACATTGTTTCAGGCGATGGCAAACGCACCAGATGTGTGCAGTAATTAAGGCACTAAGAGTCTTTCTATTAATTATTCTATTCTCCCATAGGGAGAAATCATACCACTTTCACATGAGAGGCATGCACACTATTACTATACAATTTAGATTCAATGGTCTCAAAGAGGCACAGAATTTGAAAGATATGACTGGTTGAGTATATTGAAAATATGACAGTTTTGGTGAGGAAGTTTCGTTTAAAGGAGTTTGAAATTTTGTCATTTGTCATCAAAAATTTTCATTTTTAGGTGACCTCTCCTATTAAGTTTACTTGAGTTTATACGAAACAAATAATATTAATAATGCATCAGTAATTGTTTTCTTCTGCATTTATGCTGTTACAGCCTTAATTATTTGCTTGGTTGGCAAGAATTAAAGCCAATGAAAAGTGAAAAAGTGCAGGTGGAAATAGTAAAGGTATCAAAAGTAATTTCCAAGAAAAACTAACAAACAAACCAATATCAATAATAATTATTCAAATTAATTGATATTGTTATTTTTGTAATCTTTATATACAACTTTAGTAAACGTATGCATATTATATTGTGTATGGTATACTTTCAGTTTTTTTTTATTTTGATTGTATTTCATTTTTTAATCGTATTTATTTATTTTTTAAATCAAGTTTTTCATCTAATACTTTTATTTCAGCTTTACTACATTACTAAATGACAACTCACAAAAACTCAGTCGTCTATCTCATCATTCCTGATGACATAGGCATATACCAAAATTTCGGTTGGACCTGTGTAGGTAAATATTTATGCAAAAAAAAAAATCTACTTCTTTAGCCAAGCTCAATTCCTCTCTGCAGACCTGACAAAGGTCAGTCAGAATCAATTACATTACATGCTAACACACCTCTCTTCCTCGGGGCTTCATTCAGACTGTGTCAGAGTTCCCTCTCTGGGCTCTGAGGCAAGCAGAGATTGTAATGAGCCTTTGTAAGAGGAAAATAGATAAACAATAGCTTATTTGAGTGGATAAATAGTATAGAGATAATGGCCAATGTCAACTCGTTCTTGCATTCAAAATCAACTTGATGTAGCTGCACAGAATTCAAAATCGCAAGACACCTTTTTAAAAATAAGAACTGCTTTTAATTTTTATTTTAAAAGACCTGAAAAGTGCCCATCATGTCACAACTCAGTGTTCTTCGATGCCTGTTCAAAGCTTTCATCTGCCACAATAATGTCTGTGAATTATTTTTTTTAATAATACTGATTGTTCTGCATCTAATTTGTGTGCTGAAGCCCTAAAATTTCGACATCTCTAAAAAGGCAGGCTTGTTTTAAGCGGCTAGTGCCAAGTCAGTTTCCCTGTCCCAGAAAAGCTGTTTTTTCAGCGCCAGCACATTGAAAACATCTATCAAATTGCCAAACACAAAAACGGCATCTCTGTCTTGCATAAGTTGTGGGTTGTAGGCTTTTAATGTGTTGTTTGAACCCGAGCAAAACCATATCACTGTATTGCTGATGCACTTTTGCAGAACTGCAGCATCTCCTGTTTTGCTCCGTTGCCCTGCATTTGCACTATGAGCAACAGCTTTCTAAATCCAGCAGCATTGCTTGTTATTTTTGCGGCACACAGCAAAGCGTAAAATACTCCTTTACAACTGTGACAGAAGGGTTTGTAACATAATGCTCTTTGAGGAAAGGCTTAAAAGAGAAATCAATTACATGGCCCTACACAAGTAAAGAAACAGCTGTCTTGAATTCTCTTCCATAAAATTCACCTGCTGAATGTTCCATTCAAAAGACTATTGAGATTGTCTCACCTCTTGCCTCCGCTCCTCCACATTTCTCCTCTGCAAAAGAATGAAAGAGCCAGCAAGCTTTCGAAAGACATTATCACTTCTCACAGCAAAGTAATTCAAACTCAAGGGTACTTATACATTCACAAACCAGTGACCAGCGCATGGTGCGTGGATGCAAGCAATGGGAACGGGAAGCAATCTTGGTGGCAAACGTTATTTGCAATGAGAACAGAAAGCGGATCAAGAGGGTGAAATATTGTCCTCTTGCTATCAGCCTGCTGTGTGTTTTCATTTACAAGCGATTCTCTTGAAACATATTGCCACAGCTAACACCAATGGAATCTTTGGAATTTTTGATTGATTGATTGATTGATTTTCTGAAATTTAAAGACCTTGATCAAACTGTAAAAATGAACCTCTAAAATAAGCTCTCCAATAATAATAATAATAATAATAATAATAATAATAATAATGTATTATTATAATATAAAATAAAAATACAATATAAAATATAATGTTAAATTATTATAATATAAAACTATTACTAATGCAATGATGACAAACAGAAATGCTCATATTTATTTATGGATCAATATCACGTTCAGGCCACATTTCACCCTAAAACAAACAAACAAACAAGCAAGAAATAAAGAAAAAGAAAGAAAGAAATGTTATGAAAAATAAGTACATTTCAACAAACTCACATCATTGTAATATATAATAAAATAAATAATAATCATAATACAAAATACAGTAATGTTTTTAATTACACCAGCATACACATAGTCCAAAAATACCACCATAATGTATAAATACATTATAATTCAATAATTTAAATCATTAAATTATCAGATTTTATATATGAATTTAACACATATTAAATTATGTATAGTATATGTATAATACTTAAATACACCTAATCGTTATGAACATAAATAATAGAAAAAAATAATCTTTCTTTATGATTTTTGGGTGAATATAACCAAGGCAAGATCTTCACAATTTTTGTGAAATTCACCCATTGATACCATCATAAAAGTCATTTTTCTAATATAAAATTAGAATTTATTTATTTACAATCATGTCCCTGCAGTGCTAAAAATATTGCTTTGATATTATCTGATGGCTGCAAATTGCCCTCAGCGGTGTACTGAATGTACTTTATTTACTCTAATAACTGATCTATTATCGCACTTATCTATGAACAGCTCTTGAACAAATAGCACTAACAATACACTTGGAGAAGAACAACTAAATGTGAAGAGGAAGCATGCAGGCTCCAGGCTTTGCTCTGGGTTGAGAGCAGTTCAATTATGGCACAGTGACAAACCTGGCACAGTTGACACTCCATATGCAGCATGTGGCAGCCACGGGTGTGAGGCTGGCACAGATAATCCGCCACAGACACCGCTCGTGCCCAATTCAACACACCTGTCAACAGAGATCAGGATTAACACACAGATCCATTCTGGATTGCATCTCTAGAGGCCTGACCTTTACTGCTGACAGAGCTGCAAGTGATTTAAAAAAATCAGTTGGAAATAAATGAACTAAATCTCTTTGTTTTCATACATTAGTAACGGCACTCCCATAGTGAACTTCAGAGCCTAAATTGCCACTGACTGTGCTATAGAAAGCTGAATGATACGTCAAATCATAGGGCTCTATAATTTCCGTTATGTGGAAAATGTGGACAGAATCCAGTTATAAAACTTCATTGGAATTTATTGTATAACACAGAATGTCACAAAACTGTGTCAAATTGTGGCTGAATAAATCAATATAGCGCTATCACAATATGCACTAGTATCTGTGATTATTAGACCGCAAAACGACAAAAATAAATCTGAAGCTTGCATGTTATGCGAGTCTCTGTGAATGACCAGCACAGTTTCATCTAGTACACGCATACTGAAGCACACATGATGCTCACAGTATTTTCAGCATCTGCTGTCTCAATATACAGCATGTGGATATGAACAAATTAACTTCATCTCCAGAGCTGCGCCAGAGTCACTTCACAAGCACTTTTCCACTTCATTTAATAAAACTATCGTCAGATACACACAGAAACTCGATGGTCTTCACTACAACCCACTAAAATAAATGTTTGGTTTAACTTGAAGAAATCGACAGAAATATATGAATATTGTAGAGCAGAATGTACTTACAAAGTAATAATAATTATTATTAATATTAATATTTATATAATATTAATACATTTACATTTAGTCATTTAGCAGACGCTTTTATCCAAAGCGACTTACAAATGAGGACAATGGAAGCAATCAAAATCAACAAAAGAGCAATGATATGCAAGTGCTATAACATGTCTCAGTTAGCTTAACGCAGTACACGTAGCAAGGTTTTTTTTATTATATAATAAACAAAAAGAAAACAGATAGAATAGAAAATGAATAGAGCAAGTGTTAGAGGCCTTTTTTGCTTTTGTTAATTGTATAATAAATACATAGAATAAAAAAAGAGAAATCAATCAGAGAAGCGAGTGTTTTTTTAAGAAGAGAATTAGAATGCTAGGGTTAGAGGGTCAAATAAAGAGAGATGTGTTTTTAGTCGATTCTTGAAGATGGCTAAGGATTCAGCTGCTCGGATTGAGTTGGGCAGGTCATTCCACCAGGAGGGAACATTTAATTTAAAAGTCCATGAAAGTGATTTTGTGCCCAATAAAGCGACGTTCACTTGCAGAACGCAAGCTTCTAGAGGGCACATAAATCTGAAGTAATGAATTTAGGTAAAGGGGTTCAGAGCCAGTGGTGGCATTAACATTAATGCCTTGAATTGTATGCGAGCAGCTATTGGTAGCCAGTACAAATTGATAAACAGAGGTGTGACGTGTAATCTTTTTGGCTTGTTAAAATGTTTTGAAATTATAATAAATTATTTACTTGTTAAAGTCTTATAAACTAATAATAAATTAAGCTTGATTATTACAATTGAACTGAACCATTAAAGCAGATTTAAATTTAAATTTAAATCATTGTAAAATATAATTCGGGGAAACAAAATAATACATATTTCATAGGGCCCTAATGGCTAGTTCAGGTGAGGTGTGCTATTCTAAGCGAACAAAAGATTTTTATTTTCCAGATCAATTATAAGCAAATTAAATGGGTTCACATGTTAACTTTGCAGTTCAATTCTAAGACATTAATACTAAACATATTTTGCAAATGAGGCTTAAAACGTGCTGAAAATGTAGCGCTGAGTACAACGTTTCTGAGTTAAAAGCAGGCTACTCTTATAGCTTACCTCTAGATGCCACTCATGGATTTACTTGTTAAAGTCTTATAAACTAATAATAAATTAAGCTTGATTATTACAATTGAACTGAACCATTAAAGCAGATTTAAATTTAAATTTTAATCATTGTAAAATATAATTCGGGGAAACAAAATAATACTGTCACGAATCCGGTCCATGAACTTTCCTTTTCATTGACTCTCGCACCACACAAACTGTTGCATAGCACCCCGGACTACATTTCCCATCATGCATTACTGATTGCACTCAGCACGAATTGCACACACCTGTTTACACTGATTGCACCCAGCTGTTTCATATCACTCCCTCACTATATAACACTCACTCTTATCCCTTCCCTCTGCCGAGTATTGTTCCGCATTTATCACTCCCCTAGCGATAGCGACTCTACAGAGCCCTCGTTTGTTGCCTTAGCCTTAGCCTTAGCCCTAGTCATTTGCCTTAGCCTTAGCCATTAGCCTTAGCCTTAGCCCTAGTCGTTTTCCTTAGCCTTAGCCTTAGCCCTAGTCATTTGCCTTAGCCTTAGCCTTAGCCCTAGTCGTTTTCCTTAGCCTTAGCCTTAGCCCTAGTCGTTTTCCTTAGCCTTAGCCTTAGCCCTAGTCGTTTTCCTTAGCCTTAGCCTTAGCCCTAGTCATTTGCCTTAGCCTTAGCCATTAGCCTTAGCCTTAGCCCTAGTCGTTTTCCTTAGCCTTAGCCTTAGCCCTAGTCATTTGCCTTAGCCTTAGCCTTAGCCTTCCCGGTTTCTGATCTTCGCCTGGTTCCCTGGATTCTCCCCTTTCGTCTTGCCCCTTTTGACTCAGTCTGCCGATCGTCGACCTGCGCTAGCCCTAGGACTATTCTTGTGTTTTGCCCTCCATATACCTGTTTGCCATCTGACCTATGCCTGCTGTATGACCACGTCTCTGTCTTCTCCACAAATAAAGCTTGCACATGGATCCGCAAGTCTCACGTCTCGTCAGCCCCGTAACAAATACATATTTCATAGGGCCCTAATGGCTAGTTCAGGGGAGGTGTGCTATTCTAAGCGAACAAAAGATTTTTATTTTCCAGATCAATTATAAGCAAATTAAATGGGTTCACATGTTAACTTTGCAGTTCAATTCTAAGACATTAATACTAAACATATTTTGCAAATGAGGCTTAAAACGTGCTGAAAATGTAGCGCTGAGTACAACGTTTCTGAGTTAAAAGCAGGCTACTCTTATAGCTTACCTCTAGATGCCACTCATGGATCTGAAAGCAACTAGAACAACTTCTCACCTTTTTAATTTTCAAATTCAATTTTTACATTAAATCAAATTTATTTGAGGAAATGTCAGTGTTGTACCACCTGGGGGTGCTCCGTTCCTCTGAAATAAACGAGGACAATGGCTCATCGGCCAATAGAAAACCAAATAGCAACTCCTCAGCAATGCTCTAACCCTAGCAACCCCCTGACAACCATCCGAAACTAGCTGAGCTTTGTACTGGGAAGCTCCACTCACATGTTCTATAGAAAAAGTTAAAATCAAGCTCATTTTAAAATGCTAAACTGAAAACCTGTTTATTTCTACATGAATTACAACAGTGGTGCGGGTAAAAAAGACACGGCTGCAATCCAGCAGACCTCAATGTTTGCGAGTGTGTGCGCGTAATATTTGTCTGGTGGGATGCCCTTTAAAGACAGACCTCTCTCTCACACAGAGGTGATGAAACTCACAAGCACTGAAGGGAATACAATACGTCCTGTAAAGTTGCCGGTTACGCTGTGCTCGCTCTGTTTACAGTTAACCACTCTGCCAGAACGACCTTTGAAGAATCCAAATGTGTTGAGACTGTCAATGCAACTTTATTTTCCCCATAATAGAAAACCAAATAGCAACTCCTCAGCAATGCTCTAACCCTAGCAACCCCCTGACAACCATCCGAAACTAGCTGAGCTTTGTACTGGGAAGCTCCACTCACATGTTCTATAGAAAAAGTTAAAATCAAGCTCATTTTAAATTGCTAAACTGAAAACCTGTTTATTTCTACATGAATTACAACAGTGGTGCGGGTAAAAAAGACACGGCTGCAATCCAGCAGACCTCAATGTTTGCGAGTGTGTGCGCGTAATATTTGTCTGGTGGGATGCCCTTTAAAGACAGACCTCTCTCTCACACAGAGGTGATGAAACTCACAAGCACTGAAGGGAATACAATACGTCCTGTAAAGTTGCCGGTTACGCTGTGCTCGCTCTGTTTACAGTTAACCACTCTGCCAGAACGACCTTTGAAGAATCCAAATGTGTTGAGACTGTCAATGCAACTTTATTTTCCCCAAAGAATTCCACATCCTCCATATCCCTGTATGTTTATATAATGCTGGTCTATGGCTGCATATATATATAGTCTCAGCTTCAAAAACACAACATCCATTCAATCTCATCTGCCCTATTGTATATTATAGGTTTATGTTTCAGAGGACAAGGCAACAGAGTATCAAGGTGAATAAAAATGTATATAGTTTGCATGTATTATCCATATTTAGAGCTAATCTTTTTGTAAATAGAAATTCTTTATTGCAGAACAAACTGACATTGCATTCATGATGTTCCCAGTACTTGCAACTAAATTACTACTCTTAAGCTACACAGCCAAACTGACGATGATGTTGATGATGATGGTGATATTATAAAAATATAGTAAAAAAATGTAAAACATACACAAATAAATTGTTAGTATTTTATATTTATAACTGATCTTGATAATTAATAATAATAAAAATATGAACATTATTATTATTATTATAAAAAATGTTCGGGGGGTTGAACAAAAGCCTCCTGTAGCGAATCGATGCGTTTTTGTAAGAAAAATATCCATATTCAAAATGTAATAATCACTTTAATCTAGCTTGTGCCAACAAGAAAGCAGCTCTGGGTGGATGACGTATGAGGTCGGCGTTGCGCATGCGCCGGTGAGTCTTGTGAAAACCAACGTTTGTTAACAGGAGCAAAGGAAACAAAGTTTCCTTACTTTAGCAAAGGAAAACCAGTCTCGTCTTGGCTTATATCGAAATCCACAGACATTCTTCTTTACAAATCCTCGTTTTGTACTTCTAATAAGTGACCGTTGTTTTGTTTTGATCTCTCCCCTGCGCTTCCGCGTTCGTCACTTCTGAGCGGCGCATGTGCAACGCCGACCTCCATACGTCATCCGCCCGGAACTGCTTCCTTATATAACTGTTGGGACAAGTTACATTAAAGTGATTATTACGTTTTGAATATGGATTTTTTCTTACAAAAACGCATCGATTCACTATAGGAGGCCTTTTCACCCCCCGGAGCCGTGTGAGACATTTTTTATGGATGGCCGCTTTTTATTTCACTTCTGTTGGACTGATGCATGCAACACCCGCTGAGTGTTCTCAACTTGTTCGACTACAGGACACACATTTTAAATTGGACAGTCCACATTTTTAAGCATATAAAACTAACAAAATGCAGGTATCTTTTTAGGTAACATAAAATAATAATGAAATCTCTATTTACTTTAACACACTTTCCAGGTCTTACTGTTAATGATTAATACCGATTTGTTGTTCAAAAACTTGCGCTTCTTCTAAAACAGCTTATTTTCTGTCAACATCACTTTGGCTGCTGTTGGAAAATTATGTTTAGACCCAGTTTTAGCAAACTTGTAATTATGTCTTGCTCCATTCTGGTATGTAACAGATCCAACCTGCATGAGATCGATTTTTCAGTCCTACGATTTTACGCCTAACCCACCCCAACTTCACTACAACTATAAGCTCCACCATAACAAATGCCTAACCCCACCCCACCACTAAACCAACCTTAATGATGCTATGAACTCCACCCAAACCTCCAGTCTGAGATCGCTGGCCTGGTGCTGCTATCTTGAAACTGCTTCATCGTATGGCTCTGCACGCCTGCTATTGGTTGTAGCCTTGCCGTTCTCAAGCCACACATCATATTCTCACGCAGAGAAAAACAGGTCACGAAGCAAAGAAGACACTGACAACGCACCAACAAACAAGACAAAGCAGGTTACTTTTGGTATGAAACAAAGTCTCAGCTTTATAATTTTGTAATTTTTTTCTTTAATGTGTACAGATCACTGTAGCTTTAATCTACTCTCCTGTCTGGTTTGTTTGTTGGACAAAATGGCTGATCCACCATTATGATTGGTCAGATCGCTTTGTCAATCAAACTCCCTGCGAAGGGTCAATACCGACTTTTTTTCTGGCAATTGTGAGTTTACATTTTGCTTCTGATATAAACTCGCAATTAAATTTTTTTTTTCTAACAATTGCAGGTTATCTCACAATTCTTACCTTTTTTCTTGCAATTTGGACTTCTTTTGTCAGAATTGTGAGATATAAACTTGCAACTGTGAGTAATAAAGTCCAATTGTTATATATACAGTATATATATATATATATATATATATATACAGTATATATATATTCTTTTTTTCCCTTTCTTTTTCTTACAATTGTGAGTTTATATCTCGCAATTCTTAGAAAAAAATCAGAATTGTGATTATATCACGCAAATGTGAGAAAAAATACTAGAAGTAATTTACTAGAAGTAAACTTGCAATTGCGAGAAAAAAGTCAGAATTGTCAAATAAATGCAACCAGCTGGTGGCAAACCAATTGACTTGTGTTACCAAGTTCCAAAACCAAAGCAAGAACTGCTTGACCAGCCAACTCTATCTCATGAAAATAAATCCATGCAATTATATAAATTCATGCAATTTTACAATGCAACTTATAGGGAAAGTGTGTTTTTTAGAACAAAAAGGAAAAAAAAAGGATGAAACAAATGAGATCATATAAATTCATACGAATTAGCCACCAATTCACTAAACCATAAAATAGTCACAAATCGCCATGACAGTGTTGCAACCAGCTGCTATTACCTATTGTTTTTTTCCATCACTGAAAGACTGAAGAAATGTTAAAGTCTAAAGAGTTTCAAAACTGTTCATACACACAGTTTTTACACACTTAAAAGCACCCAATCAAAATCTGAATTCAGCTAAATAATCTGCCCTTCTTCCCAGAAGCCCAGTGACAAATGAGCCAAAATGAGCCAAAGTGAGTAAGCTGATTATTGTGATCTAAAATACTCTTCTGTTTATGTTGGAGGCTTACAGAGAGAGATGACTGTTACATCTCAGGGGAGTTTTCATTAAAAACTGGAAAACAGCCTAATAAGACAATATGCAGGAATAAAGTAAAGAGGGACATCTCCTGTAATTGTTTCTATAAACAAATTTGAACGTAAAATGAAACAGAAGCCATTAGATTACCAAACATTAAAAAACACCATAGACTGAAGTTGAATTGCTTTAATGCAATGTATATGACTCTTGATTTTCCACAGTCTGACAATTGTTGCCCTCTACTTAGCAATATCTGTACAATATATTAATAAACATTGATGATGATTGTTATGTGGGGAGGAATCGATTGCTTCTTGAACAAAAAGTGTGTAGGCAAAACAGCAATCTATTAATGATCGTCAGATGCTCCTCGAGACACATCTCACATTTAACAAACATTCCCAAGATTCCACGAAACTCACCAAGCTCATTTGGTATTCAATCCGTAGTGCCTCAATGCCCGATGAGTATCACTGAAAGCTTTAAAGGTGCCTTTACCCCACCTCACACAGCTAGTCTTGTCTTGACCTCAGGTACTCTGGACTGACAGTATAAAATCGCCAACTCAGAACTTAATGCTACAGGGCAGAAAGAATATTGAAAATACCTAAATCCATCTAACCTCCCTCAGGTAGAACCAATGGGCAACCGACCTAAAAAATGGAGATTCATCATGTATAATTATTCAATTAAGTCACAGTGAGATTCTATAAACTAGATTTCAGTGCTTCACTTAATTAACTTTAGATTGTTCTAGTACAGTAGATGAAAAGGTCAGTGTAAAGTAGAGGGTGACACGGGTAGTGGATTTTCAAACCTCTCCCATCCCACTCCCACAAAAAAATTAAATACATAAATAAATAAATCCTGTCTCATCCCAATCCCATGAAAAAAACTTGTCCCAATCCTAGAAGAATGACTCCCATTCCCTCCCACTCCTGTGTTGTGTTATTTTGTCCGGTATCTGTCAGTTACAGTAAAAATACAGTACAGATCACAGCATGCCCACCTTAGTTGAATACAAATCCAAAATGTAGTTTTTTGTTATTTTATTAAACTGAAAGCCAGCTTAAACAATGCAGAGTGTGCATTGCACACACATTAAATTTCATGTAAATCATCCATGCAAACACACACACATTTTCTATTTGAATTGGTTCATTTGAAAGTAGACATTTCACTCTCTATAGATATCTTTTTCATACATGGAGTTTCGAAGTTTCTCGCTCAAGTTCAGAGACCGAGACGGCAGAAAGAGCATCCTGTTTGCTTTAATTATTTTACATAAGCGCAACGTTTCATTGTTATTCTGAGTGTACACAATTAAACATAGTCTTTACAGATTCAAAAGATGTATTACTTTTATCTGTATGACCAAAAATGACAGAGTATTTTAAGAGCAAGTGAGCACACCAATGCCTTGCATACCTAAGGGCCTACCCATTTATAAAAAGAAAAAGAAATCCTTCAGATATCTCAAGGGATGTTACAACTTAATGAGATCATTCTGAACAAAATGTAAAAAACATTAACACCGAGTATCACTGAAAGCTTTAAAGGTGCCTTTACCCCACCTCACACAGCTAGTCTTGTCTTGACCTCAGGTACTCTGGACTGACAGTATAAAATCGCCAACTCAGAACTTAATGCTACAGAGCAGAAAGAATATTGAAAATACCTAAATCCATCTAACCTCCCTCAGGTAGAACCAATGGGCAACCGACCTAAAAAATGGAGATTCATCATGTATAATTATTCAATTAAGTCACAGTGAGATTCTATAAACTAGATTTCAGTGCTTCACTTAATTAACTTTAGATTGTTCTAGTACAGTAGATGAAAAGGTCAGTGTAAAGTAGAGGGTGACACGGGTAGTGGATTTTCAAACCTCTCCCATCCCACTCCCACAAAAAAATTAAATACATAAATAAATAAATCCTGTCTCATCCCAATCCCATGAAAAAAACTTGTCCCAATCCTAGAAGAATGACTCCCATTCCCTCCCACTCCTGTGTTGTGTTATTTTGTCCGGTATCTGTCAGTTACAGTAAAAATACAGTACAGATCACAGCATGCCCACCTTAGTTGAATACAAATCCAAAATGTAGTTTTTTGTTATTTTATTAAACTGAAAGCCAGCTTAAACAATGCAGAGTGTGCATTGCACACACATTAAATTTCATGTAAATCATCCATGCAAACACACACACATTTTCTATTTGAATTGGTTCATTTGAAAGTAGACATTTCACTATCTATAGATATCTTTTTCATACATGGAGTTTCGAAGTTTCTCGCTCAAGTTCAGAGACCGAGACGGCAGAAAGAGCATCCTGTTTGCTTTAATTATTTTACATAAGTGCAACGTTTCATTGTTATTCTGAGTGTACACAATTAAACATAGTCTTTACAGATTCAAAAGATGTATTACTTTTATCTGTATGACCAAAAATGACAGAGTATTTTAAGAGCAAGCGAGCACACCAATGCCTCCATCTGTCCTGCAGCGAGCGCTACTGTTCAGACACACTCTGCACAGACACTTCAATAGCGCACATTGCTCTATGTTACCATTAGATTGAGCAGCCATGTAAAGTTGCTACTGAATACATCTTTAAAATGAAAACCCATATTTGAGGTCGATGAATGATAGGTGTTATCTATTCATCTTCGAATTAACAGATTTGTTTTTGATCTAAATGCCCAATTCATCACATTTCCTTCCTTCATTTAACTACATTATTTCAATTAATTTATAAACTGCATCAATACAAATGACAATATGTATAGTTGAAGATAAAATACATATCTGGAGCCAAAAAGTTGTCTGATTTTACCCAAAATAGCTAATGGAATTCATATCCTTACTTTTCCATACCATAATGGGCCTAATATTATACACCTGTATTTTACACTGCTCTGGGTACAGCATCACGTGACTGGAAAAAAGAAAAGAAATAAAGTGTGCCAAATTGAGAACACCAGCTCCGACTATTCAGTCATTCAAACCTTGCATTAATAAACACATTACTACATCAAAATAACTTTCAATCTGGGATAGTACCTTGAGCCTTCATTAATTCAATCTAAAGCTTTGGGAGTAAACGGAAACTGACAAGATTTGTATTAGTATCACACAAAAGACTTTTGTAGAATATCTTTTTTTTTTGTATTTCATACCTGTAAACAAGTAGTCCTGCCTGGGTTTCTCAGCTCCGTTTGAAGACATGCGCAGTAACACTGCTTTACTCGATCTCCCGAAATAACGCTAAACACATAAATACATTTAAAAATAAAAGCTACTTACTATGACATCAGAAATCTTTGTGGGGTGTTAACACTATCATAATTATATTATATATCAGATGTATTGAATGTGTACAGTCCGTTGGATGCTGTTTATGAGATGTGGATAAATTATTCAGAGTAGACTTGAAGACATAGAAGAATACTAACTGGACATGGATCTCAATCAAAGGGGAAAAGACTAAGACAAAGGGAATATGTAAGTGATTGTGTGAAATATGTTAGCCTACAAACTGGCAGGTTTCACTTAATTAACTTTAGATTGTTCTAGTACAGTAGATGAAAAGTTCAGTGTAAAGTAGAGGGTGACACGGGTAGTGGATTTTCAAACCTCTCCCATCCCACTCCCACAAAAAAATTAAATACATAAATAAATCCTGTCTCATCCCAATCCCATGAAAAAAACTTGTCCCAATCCTAGAAGAATGACTCCCATTCCCTCCCACTCCCGTGTTGTGTTATTTTGTCCGGTATCTGTCAGTTACAGTAAAAATACAGTACAGATCACAGCATGCCCACCTTAGTTGAATACAAATCCAAAATGTAGTTTTTTGTTATTTTATTAAACTGAAAGCCAGCTTAAACAATGCAGAGTGTGCATTGCACACACATTAAATTTCATGTAAATCATCCATGCAAACACACACACATTTTCTATTTGAATTGGTTCATTTGAAAGTAGACATTTCACTATCTATAGATATCTTTTTCATACATGGAGTTTCGAAGTTTCTCGCTCAAGTTCAGAGACCGAGACGGCAGAAAGAGCATCCTGTTTGCTTTAATTATTTTACATAAGTGCAACGTTTCATTGTTATTCTGAGTGTACACAATTAAACATAGTCTTTACAGATTCAAAAGATGTATTACTTTTATCTGTATGACCAAAAATGACAGAGTATTTTAAGAGCAAGCGAGCACACCAATGCCTCCATCTGTCCTGCAGCGAGCGCTACTGTTCAGACACACTCTGCACAGACACTTCAATAGCGCACATTGCTCTATGTTACCATTAGATTGAGCAGCCATGTAAAGTTGCTACTGAATACATCTTTAAAATGAAAACCCATATTTGAGGTCGATGAATGATAGGTGTTATCTATTCATCTTCGAATTAACAGATTTGTTTTTGATCTAAATGCCCAATTCATCACATTTCCTTCCTTCATTTAACTACATTATTTCAATTAATTTATAAACTGCATCAATACAAATGACAATATGTATAGTTGAAGATAAAATACATATCTGGAGCCAAAAAGTTGTCTGATTTGACCCAAAATAGCTAATGGAATTCATATCCTTAATTTTCCATACCATAATGGGCCTAATATTATACACCTGTATTTTACACTGCTCTGGGTACAGCATCACGTGACTGGAAAAAAGAAAAGAAATAAAGTGTGCCAAATTGAGAACACCAGCTCCGAATATTCAGTCATTCAAACCTTGCATTAATAAACACATTACTACATCAAAATAACTTTCAATCTGGGATAGTACCTTGAGCCTTCATTAATTAAATCTAAAGCTTTGGGAGTAAACGGAAACTGACAAGATTTGTATTAGTATCACACAAAAGACTTTTGTAGAATATCTTTTTTTTTTGTATTTCATACCTGTAAACAAGTAGTCCTGCCTGGGTTTCTCAGCTCCGTTTGAAGACATGTGCAGTAACACTGCTTTACTCGATCTCCCGAAATAACGCTAAACACAAATACATTTAAAAATAAAAGCTACTTACTATGACATCAGAAATCTTTGTGGGGTGTTAACACTATCATAATTATATTATAGATCAGATGTATTGAATGTGTACAGTCCGTTGGATGCTGTTTATGAGATGTGGATAAATTATTCAGAGTAGACTTGAAGACATAGAAGAATACTAACTGGACATGGATCTCAATCAAAGGGGAAAAGACTAAGACAAAGGGAATATGTAAGTGATTGTGTGAAATATGTTAGCCTACAAACTGGCAGGTTTATTTCTGGTGGTTTTACATTTATAATAATTATGAATGTATATGTAGAAATAAAAAGCTGTAGACTAGGCTACACTTTTAAACCACATAATGTGTAGGTGTAGTGTAAATATGCAGAGCCTAAATTGGATTCCATAGTAATTTATGCATTTATCCCAATCATGCCATATTCCATGTAAATTATCCATTAAGCCGAAGCTGCACTCATTACAAACCACCAAAGACTCTGGGTTTTTAAAACCTAATGTGTCTGGACAGAAAATGTGTTCTACACTCCCAGTAATTACTTATTAAACTAATTAATGACTCTCCACAGCATGCTAATATGTTTTTCTCTGGACAGCTATTGTCTTCAAAGGCATACGATAAACATATAGTTGAAAATTAGTGTCTTGCTTGCTTAGAGGGGGGAAAAAGCAGCACTGTTGTTATGTAGTGATGTAATTTTTTGAGGCCAGCAATGTTTCTTATGTTGTAAATATGTAGACAAATGTCTTTCCCAATACTCAATGAATTTTCATTTTGTAAGAAACTATTCCTACATCTGTAAACTGCATTGATGAATCATGCATGGGGATAATTATTTAGAAAGTAAAAAAGGGTCCATATAGTTCTTGGTTCATTACAACTTAAAATAAAATATATAAGAGACACAAAATCAATTTCACTCGTCCATCAGTTTGTAAAAACTAAAATAATAATAATAATAATAATAATAATAATATTTGCACTATTGTACTTACAGTAGAGATTTTTTGGGGGCAAGAAATGTCATCAGTTTGTTCATGTTAAAATACACACTTTTTTTAAAGTATAGCCACAAGACCTACATATTATACATGTTAACATAAGACTGGTGTGATGTAATCACTTACTAATCTTGATAACTTGAGGCCTTTTGTAAAATAATATTTTTCAAAGCTGGTGTTGTACAGCAATGAAACCCACATCTACACAGATTGAATATTCACACATCTAATATTCTATAAATATGACAGCAGTCTCTGTATTTATTCACTAGGACTTTGACATTCCATCTGTCTGTTTTCGAAACACTGATTCTGTCACTGAGCTTATGCTTGTCTCCATCTGCTCAGCACTTCAGCAGTCTTGTATTTTCAGCGTACACATCCTCTTCATCTCTGAGTCCAAAGGTTATGGCAATAATAGCAAATAACGATTTTAAAAAGAAGCGTGGCCATTGGGATACGCTGAGACGCTCGAGGGTGAACTTGACCTTCAGCCTCCACGTTCTGGACAAAAAGACTCCTCACAAATTTGTGTTGGGTGTTTAATATGGGGAATAGTCCTTCACAAGCTAATGCAAACTCAGTTTCAGGTCTGGCTTCATTCTGGCAACTCCCACTTTACAATCAATTCATGATCCAATCAATTCCTGATGAATGAAATCACGCCCCACCTTGTTTTGTTTTTTGTTTAATATCAATAAAAACTACATCACATTATGAAATAAACATTGGTTTTGAATGCTGTATTATATGTTATATAAACATACATGTATATGTATTATATTGGGACATATGAACCCCAATTATGAATAAAACTATTCTACAAACTTGCATGAGTTAATTAGCATATTTTTCATAGAATTATGGGCTTGTGGTGCATGAAACATTATTGATCATTCAGTATTTCTGCGATAAAAGACTAAAGGTGCAGTCACATTTACCATTGTTCTGCGAATTTTCCCGGGCCAGCACAAGTCATTTCAATAGGAATTTACGTCATTGGGAATTTCATGTTAGGGCAAAAGATGTCCCCACACAGATTACAGTGCTTACATTAAGCAAAGACAACTTCTCTTTTTGCTTAGATGTTCCCTCAAGTTAGCATAAATTCATTTCTAAAAGAGATGTTAGAATAATAAACAAAGATTAGGGATGCCATATCTGTAGTGAGGCTGAGAAGAATTGATTCTCACAGATTTGGCCTCTACAAACCGAAACTCGCACCTTACCTTCGAATGAGTGAGATTTTGTGGACAATTCGGTTCAATGTCACCCTCATTTGTCTCACCTATAAGGCACTGGAGCATGAAATGCTGCTGCTGGCTCAGACAGCCATGGGCCACTGCTGCCAGACTACTGTCCTGTGCATCTGAGTACAGCCACCAGCAATGTGGAAGTATCCCTCTCACATCCAAAAACACATTTAGATTATTACATTACATTTAGAACTCTATCCTTAAAAAACAGTAAAGTGGCAGTGCCATTTTTCAGTGATGGAATCTGATATAGCTACCATGGTACTAAATGAATGCATTTATTTATTTTCCATATTATTTTCTTAATATTTAGTACATGTACTTATTATAGAACCAAATTATGTATTTCAAGACTGGTTGTTATATAGTACTTTGCGAATAATTGACTTACCATGTTTAACGCATTTGCATTTATTCATTTAGCAGATGGTCTTATCTAAAGCAACTCACAAATAAGGAATACAACAGGCAATACATTTTCAGTGTAGGCAAAAGTACAATAAGTGCTAAAAATACAAACTTTTAAACATCAAGCTAAACAGGAAGGAATTAAAGGAATAGTTAACCCAAAAATGAAAGTTCTGTCATGATTTACTCACCCTCAAGTTGTTCCAAACCAGAGCATGTGAGCGGAGTGGTGATATTTCCTTGAGAGCGCAGAGCGCCTTTCTGAAGATTCCGCTCGCTCAATACGCTCAGCGCCGCTCGCTCAGCCCAGAATGCCGTTTGGTGATTTGCTTCTTCGAGATCGAGAATCAGTAGAGATCGAGAATAGTAGAGCAGTTATGGAGTTCAGATATTGTTTCAACGAAGTTGCAAGCCTTATACATAAATGTAAAATAAAAATCAAAGTTAAGAATGAGCAGGGAGAAGAAACTGAGAGGGAGTGCGGGGAGACTGTTAAAGTTAGTACAGATTCATATTGATTAGCCTACAGAAAGCACGAAGATGTGCTACGCAAACATGGTGCAGCAAAAGGTGAGGTAGTTACATACCATAATAAATGAATAAACAGGTAGGCTAAGGTTATATTCGGTTGTACGGAGCCCCGATCATGACATGCAGACAAAATCACGGCCACGAATTTAGAATAGGCTAGTTCTCTTTTATGCTAGGACTACATTATGGCCACGAATTAAGAATACATTTTTTCGTTTAGTCTAAATTATGGCCACGAATTAAGTATTCGTTCTCTTGTTTAGGCTTAGCTGCCACGAATTCATTCGTTCGTTAATTCGTTCATTCCCTATAGTAGGCCTAAATTGTGGAACGAATTATGTTTCGTAATTACTTATTAAAATCATTATTGCTTAAAATTAATAAATAATAATAAATTAATTACAAAAAGAATAAAACCTGCTGACGTCGTAGAATTGAATTGTTAATTCGAATTATATTCGGAGCTCCGTAGTTATTAAATAATCTCAGTTAAACTGTAGACCTAAGCTAACACACAGCTGAATATAAGCCTAAATACAGAACTACAGAGTACAGAAGATATTAGCCTACACCACTTAGGCCTATTAAAATATTATAAAAAAAAAAAACTGATCCGAACCAATAGGTAGTCCTACAGAATGTAGGCTAGATATAGGCAGCAGTAATTTATAATCTAATATAATGCACGCAAATTTGTTCTTTACAGAACGGAGCGGGATCTGAGCGGGAATTGGTTTACGG
>NW_015505742.1:213727-217042 GCF_001515645.1 Sinocyclocheilus grahami
TAAATTATGGCCACGAATTAAGTATTCGTTCTCTTGTTTAGGCTTAGCTGCCACGAATTCATTCGTTCGTTAATTCGTTCATTCCCTATAGTAGGCCTAAATTGTGGAACGAATTATGTTTCGTAATTACTTATTAAAAGCATTATTGCTTAAAATTAATAAATAATAATAAATTAATTACAAAAAGAATAAAACCTGCTGACGTCGTAGAATTGAATTGTTAATTCGAATTATATTCGGAGCTCCGTAGTTATTAAATAATCTCAGTTAAACTGTAGACCTAAGCTAACACACAGCTGAATATAAGCCTAAATACAGAACTACAGAGTACAGAAGATATTAGCCTACACCACTTAGGCCTATTAAAATATTATAAAAAAAAAAAAACTGATCCGAACCAATAGGTAGTCCTACAGAATGTAGGTTAGATATAGGCAGCAGTAATTTATAATCGAATATAATGCACGCAAATTTGTTCTTTACAGAACGGAGTGGGATCTGAGCGGGAATTGGTTGAATCTGGAGCGCTTGCTTGGGCGGTTAGAGCGACTGAGTGGAGCACACGTCCATAGAGCGGAAAACGTAGCGGAGCGTCACACTGCTCCGCTTCGCTCACATGCTCTGTTCCAAACCCATGTGAGTTTTTTACTTCTGTTTTTCTGTTTGTCTTTTTCTTCTGTTCAGCACAGAAAATAAATTTTGAAGAATGTTGGTAACCAAACAGTTAAATGGTAACCAAAACCAATAGCTACCGTCAGCTGTTTGGTTACAAAATATCTTACTTTGTGTTTAACAGAAGAAATAAACTCATACAGGTTAAACAAGTAGACGGTGAGTGAATTATGACATAATATTTTCATTTTGGGGTGAACTATCCCTTTAAGAAATGAAGTTTTTTTTTTTTTTAATTTTTAAGTTAAGTAATCCTGGAGGGGATGAGGTTTCTGCTGATTCTTATATATATATATATATAAAACAATGAAATTAAGTGAATATTAATATTATAACTTAAAGACAACAGTGCAATTAATAGAAATTATGCACAATATATGATGTCCTTTTAAATGCCTTTTTCCTTAGCCACGCTTTAACACGTTGGTGCTAAACTAAGTTGTCTGTCTGTACTAGAAAGCACATGTGTCATGTATTTCATACAGTAAAGCAGGATGCTCTGCAGGGGAAAATCCAGTCCCCCTTTCCTGTTAAACAAAGTGTTATTTAGATAAAGAGGAGACAAATGCAGTTGTTTGCTCTCTGTATCTAGACATGAATAATTCTCAGACAGAATATAAAGTTTTCCATTTTCCACAGTCAAGGCTGATTCTCACACATCAGGAAGACAAAATTATTAAGTGCAGCTGAGATGTAGAAATGTTTTCCAGGCTGCACACTAATGCATTTTCAGACATGATCCATGAGCAAATTCCAAGGATCACTGATGGTGGTTTGATAGTGATGAGGTTGTATTGTGTCTTTGGGATTGTGAAGCAGTGTGATTTTCATTTAGTTTCTCTGCTTGTAACATTAGGTGCAGAACAGCAAGACAATATATATATACACATTCTTTTCCTCCTTTATTTCATGTTAAGTAAATAAGTAAATAAAATATAATGTCTAGCTATATCAATAGCAATATAGGGTTGTGGAATTAAAGTGAGAATGATATTTCAAAAGCCGATCTGCTTTTTTCTGAATTATTTTGGCCATACTTTATTTTAAGGTCCAGTTCTCTTTATTAACAAACCATTAACTACGATATTTCTTCAATAAACTCCTAATTTGGTGCTTAGTTAGTAACACAATTGTTAAGTTTAGGTATTGGGTAGTGGGTAGGATTAGGGATGTAAGGATTAGGGAATTATTTTCTGCAAATGAATTGTTTTCAAGCATTTTGATAACATTGTGATGCAAACATTTGCATTTATTGCTCAACTTTTATCTAAGTTGTGATCAAGCAGCGTAGAGACCATTTTTCCTTGGTTGTCAAATTGAAATTAAACATGTCTTTCAAGTATTAAATTACCCTAAGACACATTCAAAGTAATAATTTTAACACTTTACATACCTGTTAAGCTAACGTTTGACTCAACTGAACCAATTCACACCTAGCAGTCTGATTCACAAGAGCTTTGTTAAGTTTAGGTATTGGGTAGTGGGTAGGATTAGGGAATTATTTTCTGCAAATGAATTGTTTAAGCATTTTGATAACATTGTGATGCAAACATTTGCATTTATTGCTCAACTTTTATCTAAGTTGTGATCAAGCAGCGTAGAGACCATTTTTCCTTGGTTGTCAAATTGAAATTAAACATGTCTTTCAAGTATTAAATTACCCTAAGACACATTCAAAGTAATAATTTTAACACTTTACATACCTGTTAAGCTAACGTTTGACTCAACTGAACCAATTCACACCTAGCAGTCTGATTCACAAGAGCACATGTGAACCTGACTTTGAACATGACAAATCAAAGTCAAACACTGAAGCTGAATCACAAATGCTGCATTTGCCTTGAAGTCTCTCACCTGCACATCCTCCAGAGGATGCTGTGCTGCCCAATCCTCTTGCAGGAGATTTCTAAATGTCAATCTCTTCAGTAAAAGTGTTAAATCGTCCAATACAACACAACAGAACATGGAATACTGCAGGAAAAAATAACTAAAGGAAAATAATAACATGAGAGTACAGCAACAAAATGGAGAACTATAAAGACCATCACAGGTGGACCTACAGACTCTGTTCAGATGTAGATCCAAATGAAAATTTGCAAGATAACCTTAGGATGACTGAGACAAAAGATGCAGGGGAAAAAACTACTAAAAAGTGGAGACTACAGAGTGTTTGTAGTGACGCTTCGTACATACTTGCACTTTGGGCTCTCAAATCCTCAATCATTTGAGGATGTGAATTTTCATAGTAGTTTCTTATTTTTAATATATGAAGACTCAAACAGATTTTCCTATTTCATTTGATGTATTCTTTCATTCAAAACCCTTTTCTACCACTGTTTCCATCGACTGTTCCTTGTAATCGAAATAGATGTTAAAGTGTATCATTTCTTTACCAGAAGGAATCAACAGGTGCTGTATAGTTAAAATGAATCATACAATAACTTTTTTAAATTACTGTATCATAAGCAAGTCAGATCTGACATGCATATGAGTCTTCTTTATAGCGAGCTACTTTTGAAAACCCATTATTTTCCTAATAACCTGCAGGCATTTCAAATCTGAAGGATTCATTTAAGGTTTTAGACAAGTGCTGTAACAGGAAGCTGTCTGAAATGACCCCATCCGCTTTGTGTTCTGGCAGCG
>NW_015505742.1:217052-217954 GCF_001515645.1 Sinocyclocheilus grahami
AACAATAAACTCCAACATGGAGTGAACGTTTAAGCTTAAAATTAAAAACACGTTGTTGTAAACAGGATTGTTAAGACTGAATGAAAATGCCCTCAAGCATGTGTGATATAAGAAACATTTTTCTTGCTTCTTTATGCACAAAGGTAATAAGATAATTTGAAGGATCTTTGATGTATGTCAAATAAAAGGTTATTTTGCTTTGCATTCTGTATAACATCATAAAAGATCAAACTGGTGTGTATATAAAGGATTACTGTATATTTGCAACTGTTTTTATAAAATAAGAGCCGGCTAGCTATACAAGGTTGTTATGTCCACCTGGATTCCTACATTCACAGTTAAAGAGCTCCTGTTGACACAACATGTCTGCTCAGATTTGCATGTTCTGATAGCAGTGGTTCAGGGCTGTGACCTTTGACCTGTCTCGCTGGTTGTTATATTCAGCAGTTGTTATTCTAAACAGCAGAGCATTTTTCTGGAGTCAAAGATGATTCTCTGGCAAGCTTTCTGCAGGGTTTTAATGCAGTAGGTGCTTCCAACCTGAAGCATATGTGAACCTAAGCGCTTTATAAGTAAAAAAGGGGACTTACAGCCATTTTGGCTTCATTGTGAATGGAGCTCAAGGTCTTTCTTTCCTCAAGTTATTGTCTCTTTCACTATGATAGAAGCATCAGAATATTATAAAGCTTGCTAGTTACAGTATATATCTCACAGGAAATATCACTGTGCAAAATACATTCATTACTGTTCTTTGCCCATAAGATTCTCATCATTTTTTAATACATTCATATACACTTTTTGCCTTTTTGAAGCTTGAAAATGTTGATTACATAGACCTTCAATGGATGGACAAAAATGATGAGAGAAATATATCTTCATTTGTGTTCCAAAGATGAGTTAAA
>NW_015505742.1:222810-237008 GCF_001515645.1 Sinocyclocheilus grahami
ATTATTTGACATTCTGTTTCTAGTGAGGTGAAGAGAAATTCACCCGTACTGCACTAACACTTCTCTCAGTGTGTCGCTCCATCTTTTGAGTCAAAGAGTGAGGGGTCACTAACACAGTCACAGAGGGCCTTCTTAAAAAGGAAAGTTACTCCATCCAGAATTGTTAGGCAGGACACAGATGAGGGGAGGGTTTGTTTAAATCCCTTCATACACAAAAATAATGATCTGATTTAAAGATCATTAAGATCTTCAAAAGCAATCGTTAATTACATGTGTGATTGAACAGGGTTAGAACTGGGCTGGAAATTAACTCTGATATGGCTATTGATACAGATGTTGCTCTTTTGTGTATACTGCATTTCTATCCAACAAATGTGACCTCTGCAGAGAGCAGGCTTTGAAACAAGACACTTTATAACACAAGCACAGATCCTGCACTTTTTTTCTCGTTTATGCATGTTTCTTTATCATCAATAACTTTAAGTAGTCCTTCGTTTTGTGAATATATTTACATATTTACAACTTGTGTGCATTTGACAGCTCAAGCGACAAAAGAGAACAGAATTCAAAACTATGTCAAAATGTCTGTCTTGAAAAGTATTCACATATACGCAACACAAATGTTTTGTAAGAGAATGCAAATGTTTTGTGAGAGAATGCAGAGCTCCCTTGGGTAACAATATATTTGTGAATGAAATCAAAAGTTTGGCATATGAATGCAAAAGCATTTCTCCTTTTTTTCTCTCCATCACATCCCCTTAAGGCCTCTGTAATGAATGTGAGGACGTGAGAAAGACTGTTTATTACATTGGTATATTTCTTATGTAGTATATGTTCTGATATTTGTAATTTAAATCACCGGTCTTAACAACAATACCTGTATTGTGATATACAGTATATCTTTATCAGAGGTGTAAAGTATTGGAGTAAATGTAATTAGTTACTGTGCTTGAGTATCTTTTCATGTACTTTGTAGTTGTACGGAATATCAAAGATATTAGCAACTTTTACTTTTTACTTCACTACATTTTTGAATGAGTATCTGTACTCTTTACTCCACTACATTTGAAATGAGTGTTGCAGTCACACATTACATTTTGCATGGACCTAGCTTTTTCTGCAGGAGTTTATTTCTGCTACAAAAGACGTGATACTGCCTATTACAGGTCACTGAAAGTACTGCGTTTTGCCCTTACTCACTCAAACTTGTCAATAAGGCTACTTTATGTGAATGCGAGTTCCTTAGCAAGTATTTGTGAATCAGAGGTGTTTTATATATGAGATGAGGACATGACTACAGCCAGCAATGAGGCCCAAACCAGCACATCCACTGCAAGAAGGCTTCTGCTTTTTAATTTTACTTAACATAATTTTATTTTTCCATTATACTGAAGAGACCTTTTTGAAAGATATTGTTTTTTGTTTGTTTGTTTGTTTTGTTTTGCAATTTTGAGGTTCTCTCCTCACAAATCAACTCTTTCTTGTTTTTGTTTCATGCTCTCTGTGCCTTGCCCTGAACTTTTATGTCACTTCCTTTCTCCCGTGGTGTTTGTAGTCAGTTTGTAGTCTGTTTGTTCATTGGTTCCCCTTGATTAGTCTCCCCAGGGTTGTAGCTTGTTAGCCCCCTGTGTGTGTATATATAGCCCCAGTTTTTCTTAGTTCCTTGTGAGTTGTTGAATGTAATGGTTGTGTGTTTGCCAGTCATTCTGTTCTTTGTTCCCTTTGGTTTTTGCGTTATTGTTTGTTCTTGTTTTTCCATTAAATACCTGCACATAAATCCTTGCCTCTGCCTGTTTTCCGCAGCTTCTCCACAACGTTACTGTTTTTCAGTGGCATTTCTCTTTGACTAGTGCATCTTTGAGCCTATATTTAGTATAAGTAAAATACTTAAGTACTGTTAAAATCAGATACTCTAAGACTTTTACTCAAGTTATTTTGGAATTGGTGATTTATAACGTGTAGTGGAGTAATTTTCCCTGTAAAGTATCTGTACTTTTACTCAAGTATGGTTTTTAGGTACTCTTTACACCTCTGATCTTGACATAAAATTGCTTGTCATGTAATAAGATTTTGGTCATATCACACACCACTAATGGTATACACACAGTGCACATATACACAGTATATACTGTGTTTACACAGTATACACACTGCAAAAGTATTCATACCCCTTCATTCTTTTCACATTTTGTTATGTTGCTGCCTTATGTTAAACTGCTTTAAAATACTTTTCCCCCCCACATCAGTCTACACTCCATACACTATAATGGCATAGCAAAAAACTGGATTTCAATATCTTTGCCAATTTATTAAAAATAAAACTTAAATGATTCCATTGCTTAAGAATTCATACCCTTATCTGGGACAGTTGACATTTATCTCAGGTGTGCTTGTAGCAACCTCATGCTATGGGGCTGTTTTTTCAGTGGCAGGGACTGACAGACTTGTCAGAGTGGAAGAAAAGCTCAGTGCACCAAAATACAGGCCCGGATTAAGAAGACATAGGGCCCTGGGGCTATAGCAAATCAAAGGGCCCCCCTTCATAGTAGCCTATCTTGGTGCCACACAGTTTTTTTTTTACCACAGGAATAAATCTTTTTTTTTATACACACAGAGACACAATGAGTATGCACACTAAATATTCCAGGCTACAACACATTAAAAGAATAAATACAATAACACCAGATATATGAAGGCAAAGAAAACAGGCTTCCAGAAGCAGCAACAACTTTTGAGCATATACAGCTCCCTTAAGGAGTTTACGGTAAATAGTTGTATTATTAGAAGGTCTTCTTTCTGGCCCTAGAAGAGGAGAATCATCAGGGCTGGACTGGTGCTAAAATTCAGTCAGGGTCCATCTGGCCCAAACAGTCTCCCATGAATGTCTTGCTGGGGTTAGGGCAATTGGAATAAACAAATAAACTATTTATTAATAAAGAACGGAAGAAAAACAAATGATATTTTTGTATTCTTAAAATGCATTTAACAATATTAATATTCCATTATATTGCAGGCTCTTAATTATTAATTTAATTACATATTTTTTTGCAATTAAAGTTAGAAATATTAAATTCTCCTTAGTTGCCCTAATGAAAAGCTAACTCTTGAATCCAGAGTTAAATATAGTATTAGTAAACCTTTATAAAGGTGACTTTTTGCCTTTATTGACCCAATATTTGATAGGCAATAAGTAACCTATAACAATTTTCGTGACATTAATAATAAATATCATTAATGCCATATTTCTAGTGTCAGTAACTGCATGTTAAATAGTCTAGGTGTGGTGATGTGCGGATTAAATTGCTTCATGTACCTTCACCACAGATACTTTACTGTGTATATATATATATATATATATATATATGCAAGACAGGCTTACTCACCCTCATGTTATGTTGTTCCAAAACCATCTTTTTTAGACTTTCTTTCTTCTCTGCTTCATAAAGAAGAAATGTATTTTTTTTTAATAACAACATGTGAGTTATAGTGAGTTAATAGTCATATGCCGTGCAAAATAATAATTTGATCAGTTGTTTCAGTATTTCTTAGGGCAGCAGGGGGCAACAATGAGTGTGAGATTATTGTCTGCTTTCTCTCAGACTTCTGCTCGGTTCTAAAATATAGTGTGCTGCCTTGGGAAGTTTCCTCGAGTAAGAGTGAAGAAAATCATTGCTGAGTATCTCTCTCTCTCTCACACACACACACACACACCAGAAAAAAAAGGCAATTTTTGAACTTCTCAGGAAAAAAAAAAACAGTGGTGTGGTAAATGACTAGACTGTCAACCTTAACAGAGAGGACTCTTTTTCACAGACATATGTTCACATATACAATATGTCAGTGAGACTATATTATTATTACAACCGTACATCTCATATGATACTTTGATGCACTGCTGGACATATTAAATCAAATCAGCTTAACACAGTGGTTTCAAATAATTTTAAGTTATCTTGAGGCTCTCTTGGAAGTCTTCTGAGGCCCCCAAGTTGAAAAACACTGGCTTAAGATGTCCAAGATGTTATAACTAGACCATGTGGACTCAAAACGCGTCTTTCACCATTGACAGCCATTCATAAGTCATTTACATTTCTGTTTGTCTTTGTGTCTGTGTGTGTGTATTGTAGATCATATTCACGTCTGTGTATGTGTATTGTAGATCATAGATAGAGTTGCTTGTCAAACATGTCACTTTATAGTATAATTTTTCGCCAGTGAGCATTTTTGAGGGCCCTGAAAAACATGGCATGGGCTTATATTTTTGTTTCTCAATTCAGGATAGTTGCCATGAAGGGCTTGGACTTTAAGAAGGACAAGAATAACCAGAGGCTGTCATAGAATCATGCTGACAGTCAGCTCAGTCAATGTTTCTCTTCAAAAAACAGTCAAAACATGTTCAACAAATAAAAAAAAAAAAAAAAAAACCCCACTAAAACACATTATAG
The DNA here is from genome assembly GCF_001515645.1 of Sinocyclocheilus grahami. NCBI lineage: Eukaryota > Metazoa > Chordata > Actinopteri > Cypriniformes > Cyprinidae > Sinocyclocheilus > Sinocyclocheilus grahami. Next base: position 227,256 of record NW_015505742.1, read on the forward strand.
TAAGTAAAAACAGAGGACATAGGAAAATAATTAAAGCACACACACACACACACTAGTGATGTGCGGATGGCGGTTATCGTGGGCGCTGCGGGTGTCGGGTGGGTTGCGGGTGGATAAAAGAAATCATTAATGATGCAAATATTAACTACATTTTATAAAATATGAACGTGTTTTAAATAGGCTACATAAATTGAATAAACTGTAAATTAACATTAAAAGTTATTCAACAAAACATTATTTAGTCAAGAGCAGTGAGGGATTTTCTCTGTTTTTGTTGTTTGATTAACCTTAATGACGGCACAGCTTTATTAGGCTGCTGTCACAAGACCTATTTCACGGATCCAATACTGATACTCATGCATTTTATTTCGCAACTGTTTACATTTACTTAAGACAAAACCGACAGTGCTTTCTCAATTTGGTACTCACAGCGCGCACTTTGGATGTGTCTGTGAGCGCACAGAAAAGCTCCTCTGGAGAGATTTGCGTAGATTTTTACAAAGCTCATCGTTCTGAAAAGCGAGGTGTGCTCTGATTGGCCAGCTATCCAGTGCGTTGTGATTGACTGAATACCTAAAGCGTGTGACAGAAATGTTATGCCCCTCACCATACTGTGATGCCGTGTCCCGGCCGGAGTGACGAGACAAAAACATTATAACCCATTATAAACGAGGCATTTGTTGCATCCAGTGGGGACATAATTATGGATTATAATGACTTATACTGTCTTTTTACACGTTGCGTTGCAAATATGTAAATGCAAATACGCGTAAAATGTGCTGCACACATCTGAATATTTGGGTTGAACTTCTGGAACAGTGTTGTAAATACAACTTAACCACTGATTTCTAGTCGTGTCCTCTTTTGGAAGGCCAAACAAAGTAGTTTCGCTTTCACAACGAAACACACAGCGTCACACACGGAGGGCTTGAGTGAGCGGAGGCCGGCGGGCAAGAGTGAGGAACGGCTTGAGAACGGCGCGTCCGGCGGATTCGACGATGGAGCAGCCGGCGGGCTTGCGGCAACCATACTACAACGAGAATAAAAGTTAAGCCTTCTTTCTTTGCGTGAACATTTGAGGGGCGTTATGCAAATCTTCCCACATTGTGACGTAGACATGTGGGGGCGTGTTAGAACGAGCCGTTTTAGGTAGGTGTGGTTGACTCTTAACTTTTATAAAGAATATATCTTTGGATTTGAGACATTAGTCTTTGCAACTTTACAGATCTTCTTTATGCACCAAGGGCATGTAACACTCCAAAGAGAAAGGACAAATTGAAATCGCATCATATGACCCCTTTAAAAAGACAGTATAAGTCATTATAATCAGTAATTATGTCCCCACTGGATGCAACAAATGTCTCGTTTGTAATGGGTTTTATTGGTGTTGTCTCATCGCACCGGGACACGGCATCACAGTATGGTAAGAGGCGTAACATTTCTGTCACACGCTTGAGGTATTCAGCCAATCACAACGCACTGGATAGCTGGCCACTCAGAGCACACCTTGCTTTTCAGAACGATGAGCTTTGTAAAAATCGACGCGTTTCAGAAAGGCGGGGCATAGATGAGAAACAAGAATTTACATTATGTGGAAAATAATGTGTTTTTTTAACCTTAAACCGCATAAACACATTGTATTACACCAAATACACAACACAATGTTCTTTTTAGCAATGTCATATGACCCCTTTAAAATCTTTTATATATCCCTCGATGGCATATTTAAGTCCCACTTGAATGGTGGTCCTTCTGTGTCCAAAATTTATCAAAAAGATATAGGGACAAGGTTTTTACACTGACAGCTGTCCTTGTAAGACAGTTAGCCACTCTGTTTGTTTGTCCGAGTTCTCAACAGTAACTAAGGGGGGCGGGGCTTACCGATAGATCAGTTATACACTGCTGAATAATGACTTCAGGGATTCATTTACAAAAATAAGGATGAGATGGTTAATTTATATATTCACATTTAATTACATTTATAATGCTTATTTTAATATTTATAATCCACATTCTATAATCCATGTTACTTACCAATCGTTTGAAACTGTTGCCACCATATTATCAAACTTTCTATTGAAACTCTATGGGTATCACATGTATTTTCCTGTTTGTTTATGTTCCTGTCCTCTTGGTTCCATTATGAGTTCATTAGTCTCCACCAGTGTTTGTTTATTTGATTCAGGTGTGTTTAATTTAGTCCCCCGTTAAGTTTAGTATAAATGTGTAGTCTGCCTCTTGTTTCCTTGTCGAGTCTTAAACATCATCCTGTGTTTGTACTCCCGATGTTAGTGTTCCTCTCCTTTGGTTTGTTTTATTAAAAGTCAAGTTTGTGTAGTCATCGCCTCGTCTCCTCGCTTCCCTCCTATGAACCGTGTCAATGGAGGACCTGTGTGTTTGGATACTGATTAAGTTATAACACATTAGTTATAACAAATCAAATCATTTAAGTTTGCATATTTTCTAAAACGGCTTTCTGAGGTGACGGCGTCTAAACAAACTGAACATGCACAATAGTGGAAATGTCTGAAAAAAGATGGGGGGATTCTTGTGTGTGTGTGGCCAGTTGGCATCACAGATTGCTTCGTACAAGTCTTTGATTTTATGTCCCTCTCTCAGGCACTCTGTGTAGGACTTGCTTCTAATTAAAATACGACCATCAGAGGGAAGCTAGTATTTGTTGAGCCTTATTGAAATTAGCAAGCCTGCCTCCCAGGATACCCCGCGTCAGAGGTATAATTAGCTGACACAGGTCCAATTCGGAGCAAGAGCTAATGCTAATTGCTTGGAGCTCATGGCAATGCTAACAGATACACCCCCTCCCACAAAAAATTATTTGCAAAAGCTTCAACTAGAGAATATGTTGACGTGAATTACATTCAGAAAGGCTCTTCTATCAACTCTGACTGTGTTCGAGAAGTAAATGTGCCAAGAATCTCTGCTTTCATAGCTAACTAGATGTTTTTTGCAACTGACTATGGCAGCATTTCTGCACAATGATATGACATAGTTTCTTGAACATCTTTCGACACTTTCCAAACTAAATGTCCAGTGAGTGGTGTTAAAAGGTACCACCTACACAAATCCTACTACCAATAGTGTTATCAAAAGCAAACACGAGATAAAAATAAACCAACCATGCTTTAGGAGCAAGAGCTAATGCTAATTGCTTGGAGCTCATGGCAATGCTAACAGATACACCCCCTCCCACAAAAAATGATTTGCAAAAGCTTCAACTAGAGAATATGTTGACGTGAATTACATTCAGAAAGGCTCTTCTATCAACTCTGACTGTGTTCGAGAAGTAAATGTGCCAAGAATCTCTGCTTTCATAGCTAACTAGATGTTTTTTGCAACTGACTATGGCAGCATTTCTGCACAATGATATGACATAGTTTCTTGAACATCTTTCGACACTTTCCAAACTAAATGTCCAGTGAGTGGTGTTAAAAGGTACCACCTACACAAATCCTACTACCAATAGTGTTATCAAAAGCAAACACGAGATAAAAATAAACCAACCATGCTTTTGCTTGCTTATACAAGTCTTTAAGATCTTTTACTGTAACTCATGTTTCACAAAACTCATGACCTGAGAGCTCCAGATCGCAAGTGTATAGCTGTACCAGGCGGGCTACCAAGCAAGTTTTACTGTGTCAGAAAAGCTATAAATACAGTACAGAGCTGGTTATGTGATGCAAACATTAAAATATATTAGTTTACACATCATGCACTATGGTAAACAGGTTTTGAGGTCATAATTGCACAAGGAACTGTGTAATTGATAATCTGCCCCTAATCATAATTTGAGCAACAGAATAAAAGTGTGTTTTTTTTTTACCACCACTAGTGGTAATTTCAGCTGAAAATGGCAGTGAATTGTTTGAATGCATACGCTTTTGGAGTTTTGGAGCAAAAATGAAGGTAGAGACACATTTTCAATGACCCTAGATTGTGTTTTTGACTGCATAATCTACCAACAGGGTCTAACTGTTGATGCTAACCAGACCCCTGACTGCTTTTTTTTTGGTGCATCTTCATTGTACAGTAGCTGTTTATAAGACCTTGGACAAAGAAACAATAGTGACAGTTCATGGATCATCTCAGATGTACTGGTATTTGCAATAGAAAGATATTTGTGAAGTTTGTTGGAACGTAAACTTACCTTACCCTTTACTACATCCAGTTTGTACGTTTAAATATCACACAAACCAAGGTCAGTGGCAGTGGACGATGATGGTATTTAAGGCAAAGTTCAAATGTTTCAAAGCAAGCCCTACTCACTGGTGAAAGCAAAATGCTGTAAAAAAAAACAAAAAAAAAACAGCTATCTTAGGTAAATCTTGATTTTTGAGGATGATTGCCATCTAGATGTTATCAATACAATTTGTATACTAACCTGCCATCAAAAGCCTTTTATTCACTTATTTATTTATTTGTGCAGTCAGGAAATTAAATTTAAGGAGAGTGTTCACCTAGAAATAGAAAATCTATCATCATTTATCACAATTAAGTTGTTGACTCTCTACAAATGGCAATTTTTTTTTGCTTTTTTTTTTTTTTTGACGGGGATGTTAAAATACAATGCGACAAAAAGCGTTACTATTTATTCATCATTATTCACTTATAGATGTTCTTCTCTCAAATCCCATTCACATTCATATATAAAATAAATAGTTCCTCAAGATGTGTCCTGCAATGTTTGATGCCACATGTAATCAATATAAAAGCTTTAGTGAAAATGATAAAGTTATTATACAGTATAACTTAAGAATTACAGAATAGCACAGAAGACATATGGAAAACTTATTGTGAGCTTAAAATAAATACATACATACATACATACATACATACATACATACATAAATGGAAAACTCTAGAACCAACATAATTCCCAAAAAAGTTTATAACTTTAAGTTCATAACTAGTCAAGTTGCCTGAACTTTTCTTTTTAAACTAACGTTGTTGTTTTGTCATTAATGTTAGTTATTTGCTGTGTTGTGATGTTAAGACCTTACATGTTTACATTTGTTGATTGTCATTGTTCTTGAGGTTTGTTTGTCCAATAATCCTCATATTTGTACCAAAATATTTTTAAGGGTTTTTAATTTGGGATGTCTGAAACTAGCACTAGATGACTCTTACTCTGGGCTGTTCACATGTGTGTGAGTCAGAAAGCCTCAGGTCATTTATCAAACCTGGCTCGGCTAGGGCTGATGAATGGGACATCACATCCAGCTGGACACCTCCATTTAACAAAGAGGGAGGTCTGCTGCCAGCCACTGTAAAGGACAGCACAGCGAGCACCAGACGTCACTGGCCAGGACATTTAAGATTCAGAGATGATACCCTTTAAGGACCTTGTGAGCAAGGTGCTACCAAATAGCTGTTACTTTTATTTTGGTTTTGAGAACAGACAATCAGATGAGTCAATAAAACCCTGACAACTCAGCCGGAAGAACCTAATTGTGTACATGTGTTCACTGGAGATGACAACATGGTGTGAATTTGCTGTCGGGTCAACCTCCCATTGTGTGGATTGTTTGCAATGGGCTAGTCGGGCAGGGCACTGTCACAACACATTATAATGAGCTGCCAACATGTGCTGTAATGCAAATGAGAGGAGGCCACCACGGTTCAAAACACAACAATCCGTTCATTTCACCTTGAGTTTGAGGGCTAATCCATCCATTTAGGAACCTTTAAGTGATATCTTGTTTTTAAAGCTCCTTTGTTCTTTTATTGCAAAACTTCCATGATGTTTCATGTTAGAAGGAATATTCTAGGTTAAAGGGATAGTTCACCCAAAAATGAAAGTTCTCATCTTTTACTCGCTTCAAGTTGGTCCAAACATGCATACTTTAATGTTCATTCATTCATTCATTCGTTCGTTTGTTCGTTCATTCATTAATTCGAAGAAAACAAATCGCAGATGTGTAAAATGAACTAGAATGACATAAAGAATGACAAGTGCTATTTTAAATCATTATCACCCTTAATTTTTTGTTAGGTAAACCAATGATTTTGTAAGGTAGACCAACTGCTTTTTATTGTCCATGAACTATAATCATAGTTTTGGTGGTTTTCGAACTAAATTTTGTCACATTAAATTCAGTGTTAAATTATAGCATGTGAAAGATGCTAAGGTTGTTTTTAACCTAGAAAATCAATTTATCACATAAAAATGTTCACATATCACATAAAACCATGTTATATAATGTGATGTGGTTGTGTGAGTGTGAAATCATTTTTTTATTTTATGAAAAACCCCAAAAAGACCCCAAAACCAACTAAGTTCCAAAACATATACCAGCTTTAACTAGATTTTCCAACCATTAATGTACTTGGCTACTGCTTTCTTGTCAGCAGGGTTGCTGTGATAAATCAGTACAGTGATGTCACGATCTGCAAATGTCACGCTCAGCACTAAATAGTTGAGAAGGATCATCAAGAGAAGTGAAAATGAAACCCTCAGATCAAATGCTTTATTGATAATGAAAGATTATTGATTTCTCTTTAATGGAGAGGGCACATCAAGATCAGACAGCAGAACATTAATACAGTGATGTACGTTTACCACAATGGCTCTGTTCAAAAACATAGTGAGCTGCCTTGCTATCTACTGCCTACAGGGATAAGTGCCTAATTTGGAGTGCATTACATAGTCAGCAAAACAAATAGCTATCATAGCACGAACTGATTTAGATAAAAGATGGCATTAGCATATTTTAGTTAAAAACGAGTAGCATCCACCAATATTAGGTCAAATTGTAAACTTTTAATCATCTAACTAGCTTTATGAAACATTTTTTGGTACTGAAATGTTATATTGTAATTGTCTATTATAATTCATATCTGTAATTTCATGGTGGTTTTAATGCATTATGGGATTGTTTTCTATGTGAAGCATATATACTATTGTTTTTTTTGTGTATACATACACATGTACGAACGTATTTGACCATTGTGCACGCATTGTGCATCTTTTGCAACATTTTGGAAATGGCACACAAATTGCATGTGCATTGCAATTGCATTTTAAATGCAAAAACATGTTCAATTCTCAACAACATAACAGCATAAAAGGCAGATAAATATTTTTAGATTATATATACTATTATACAGATTTTTGCCTACCTTTTGAAATAACCATGACACCTGATCACCTAAAATGCTGCCTTTATTATCAAACGATGACACTAAAATCTGACTTTTTTTGTGACAGAATGAGGAAACTCGACGCAAATGGTGTCAAAAATGTTCATTCAATGGTACAGCAGCTCATTCATCTGAAGGTAACATTACTAGAAATGGGAAAAAGGAGCTGTTGGTCAAAAAGATAGAGAACATGACACGGTAATACAAGTCATTTTTCAGAGAATATGAGTACATGATTGAGAGCCTGGCTGTGGTTTGTAGTTTTCAGAAACACTTTTTTTTTTGATTAGATGGGCCTGTCTGCAGCTAGTGAATGTTGTGATGGAACCCACAGCATCCTGGGGTGCTCAGGAAGAGTCCTGTCAAATTAGTCACACACATCACACATACAGACAGGTGTAGCTGAACACTAGACTTCAGCATGCTCCTAGAGTAGCTCTATCATGAAAAGCCTAATAGCCTGATTCTCTTTCTGTCTCCCTCTCCCGTTCTCTCTCTCTCCTTTGGTAAATGACCCAGCAGCACTATCAGCATACCTTCACCTTGCCAGGAGGAAAAGAGTTTCATCATTCTAGATTGAAACTCTCAAGTAACACATGAAGAATCTATAAGCTTGTGTGTGTGGACTCTGTGTTTTGCTCAAATATATCTGCTCCTTGTATGATTTTGCTAACCAGTCAAGTCAGTCTGTCAGTTATCATGAACAGGCTTGAGTGTTGTCAAATAGTTACATGGTGTTGAGTTAAAAATAATAAAGCCATCCACTGATTTTTTTTTTGCATTTCTAAATAACATCAGTGTCTATGACATTTCTACAAAATCTATTGAACAAGCCCAGTGTAACGTGGCTGACGAGAGATGAGACGTGCGGATCCATGTGCAAGCTTTATTCACAGGCGTGGTCAGAAACAGGCATGGGTCAGACAATGGCAAACAGGAATATGGTGGACAAGACACAAGAATAATCCTAGGGCTAGCGAAAGTCAACGAACAGCGAACAGAATCAAAAAGGGCGAGACTAAAGGGATAAATCCAGGAAACCAGGCAAGGATCAGAAACCGAGAAAACAGACAAGGCTAGGCAGGGCAGGGCAGGGCAACTAACGAGAGCTCTGTCGTGTAGCTATCAAATGATAAGCGCTAAACAATACTCGGCGGCGGGAAGAGATCAGAGTGAGTGATATGAAACAGCTGTGTACAATCAGTGCTGTGTGCAATCAGTGAAACAGCTGTGTGCAATCAGTGCTGTGTGCAATCAGTGCAATGAATGATGGGATATGTAGTCCGGGATGATATGCAACAGTGTGTAGTGCGAGAGTCAATGAAAATGGAAAGGGTGACCTCTGATGGCTAGCAGACGGAAGTTCATGGACCGGATACGTAACACCCTGACTTTTGCCTTTTTGTTAATTTTCTTAGAGTTTGATGCTGATTGTATGTGTGCATATATATATTATATTTTTACATTACAAATATAATCAATATTCTATTTATTAAAGCCACGTATGAATCTCATCAAGTGTTTTTAAACATTTTACATTTATTCCAAAATAATAACTCAAGGCAGTAACAATTTAGACAACATATTTGATTTGTTAACCTATGTTCTGTTCTTTTTAATAGTTAACTTTAAACTGTTTAAGAATTTATACACTTTTTAATGTTATATTTTGTATAGGGCTGCCCTCGACTAAAGATTTTTCGGGTCTACTAGTTGTCGTTAATTTGAAGCATTAGTCGACTAATCGCATGTTTATTAATAAACCATTACAATCATAATAATGTGCTCAAGCGCTTGCATAAAGCTTGCCACAGCGCACTGGCAGCAGTAGCCTAATGATTGTGAATGTGTCAGGGAAAAACAGTAAGGAGGCTTCATTCTATCAATTTGAATAATTCACTGATAAACTAGTGCTTTCTTTGTTTTCGGTTTAAGAGATGAAGTCGGCGACACTGACTCGTCATCTTTGCAGTAGTGAATGTGCCTGTATGCAGGTTTCATACGGATTACATAATCGGAGAATATTTGTTTTCCATTCGAATTGGTTCATTTTAAAGTAGACATTTCACTGTCTCTATATATATATTTGTAATGTCTGTAAGGCCAGTATACACAGAGTTTGGTGCTCAGGTTCACAGACCGAGACGGCAGAGAGATCATCCTGTTTGCTTTCATTATTTTACAAAAGCGCCATATTTTGTCGTTATTGTGAGCGCCTCCATCTGTCCTGCAATGCGAGCGCTGCTGTTCAGCTTCTACACTCCGCACAGACACTTCAATAGTTGCTAATACTTACATATTTTAGATGATAATTCATATCTGAGGTTGATAAATGATAGGCGAGTGTTTGGATGTCCTGCCCGATGTACTGTATTCCGCTAAGGAACTGGGTGACTTCACCAATGTGAATTTTTTTTTTTTTTTTTTCAGCGACTAATAAAATGTTGGTCAACTTAACGGTTAGTCGACTATTAGGGGCAGCCCTAATTTTGTAATACTGGAATTGTTGTTTTTTTGTACTCCATTTTTTTTTTCACTGTCACTGCATCCCCCCCCCCCCCCCCCCCAACAACAAATATTGCCACATTCTTCAAT
>NW_015505742.1:237198-326508 GCF_001515645.1 Sinocyclocheilus grahami
TATATATATATATATATATATATATATATATATATATATATATATAATGTGATATATTACTACAACTTACAAAAACTATTTTCTATTTTAATATATTTTAAAATATAATTTATTTCTGTGATCAAAGCTGAATTTTCAGCATCATTACTCCAGTCTTCAGTGTCACATGATCCTTCAGACATCCTTCTGATATGAAGATTTGGTGCTAAAGAAACTATTCCTCTTATTATTATTTTTTCTTATAATCATCTTTTTTTTCTGTATTGTTTGAAGGATAGAAAGTTCTGAAAGAAATGCATTTATTTTAAATAAATATTTTTGTCAATATTTTTTGTTTTGAGTTTTGTCAATCCTTACAGTAAGTAAATAAATAAAATCACTTTTAAAAAAATAACAAAATTCCTTTCACGAAAAAAATAAATAAAAGGTAAAAATAAATAAATAAAATAAAATGTAATATCTTAGGACAGTGTATAGCCTTAAATAATGTTTCACTTATTGGAAAAGCCTTATTGTCAGAAGTCTGTATATGATTACTTAAAATGCTTTATTGGCAAGCAGCTTACTACTGTAGGTTTTAAAACTGTTACTGCAATGTGACAATACAATCATCAGAAATGGTCATTGGAGTCAATCAAGTGTGAGCGATGTATGATATTATCCATTTTATGATCTTGAAGGTACTTTTCATAAGCAATATTTGAATGTGAATGTGACACTGAGGCACACTTAACAGAATTGCTCCCTCATAGGACGTGAACAGATGAGCCCACTTGTGTCAAACTGAGGTACGATGCCTCCAACCCCATTCAGCCTTTTACATTTATTCTGTCTCCAGGAGTTGTATTTGCATCTGAAGTAGTTCATAAGAAATATTGCTGTCATGAAGCAAGATTATTGATGCGATAACCGCTTGTAGATGTGATGAATGCAGGCGATGAAAGATAATATAATATGGAACACCATAGGGAAAAGAAAGGAATATCAATGCCTTGTCATGAATTTCTGAGGAATATCTGAGCCACGTCATAGATTATCGTCTGCCTATACAAATGAAAAGGCTTGATTGTGGTGAATCTCATTTTTAAAAAAAAAACATTTTCCCATGGATTTATGATAGATGGAACTCATTCCATCCATTCTAGATAACGTAGGTTATATTTTAGGGATTTTCGTGGGTCTCAAGCACTCTCTTGTCATTCGTCAAATTCTGAAGCATGTTCAATAAATCTGGACTTACTGTCAGAATCATTCATTCAGCCTTAAGGGAAGAACACCGGTATGTGAGGGGAAAAAATAAAGGTAATATGTGTGAAGAGTGATGTTCATTTGGTTTAAAAGAGGAAATCTGTGCAAAAATTTCACACAACCACACAACCTAAAACCTTAAATTAAAACCGAATGAATTATAATGTACAGTAATTAATTATTTTTTATAATTGCATTTGCAATTGCATGCATCACTGACCTTGTGACAGCATAGTGGAAATGTCCTTATGTTCCTGACAGGCATTTTGTTGGCTTGGCCTCACTTTGCTTTGTGTCTCATTTCCACACAACTAATTTTCACCCTTTGTTCACACTACAATGCATCATCCAAACGACTCATAATTACACAGGCAATCAAAGTGCATTTCATCTCAACTGATATTTCACTATTTATAGAATGCTAATATTTCAAAGGCCTGAATCACAAACAGCTCAGGGTCCACATGTAATTAGAATTAATGTGGCTGATCTAAATCGGCTGTCATTTACTCTATGACTGAGATACATTTGTCAATGATGCAACACAATACTTGACCCATCTGTTCGTTTGCAGAGCTCTCATGATGAGATTTGGGCCCACTTAAGTTGTATTATCATTTATGTCTACAGAGTAGACGAAATGTAGGTTTCAATGACCTTGCAGAAGCTTTTCATTCTCATTCAATGTGTATTTATTACCATGTGTTCTCTGAGAATTTAACCCTTGACCACCACAATGCATGGTGTTTTCTCGTTCTACCAGCTAAGCTACAAGATTTCATAATATATACATGGACACGGTGGAGATGGACAATAGTGCATCAACCAAAGACATGGATATTGTTTTATTTAAACTAGACTCAACATTTGAGTAAAACACAATGGATGCCAGAAGACTGAAGGGGAAAAAACGACACATTTATTCTGAAAGTTTAGTTCCCTAAAACATGTTTCTACATTGTATTACTTAAATCTATTTAAGTGGTTAAGATTCATTGCACTTTGGAGACTTTTATAGAAACTTGGGCAACAAAATAATTGGACGGCTTGGGGTTCCAATCACCTACTGTTATTGGCTCTGATTCAGTAGCTAGAGGAGCTATTAGTGAGAATTAGGAGACCATGTAACACAACACAGACTGAATTGTGCCACTTTATCTCAAGCACGAGTCTTTCAAGTTAACCATACTCCATGAGCCATAATCGAGTCAAGAATACTTGATCTGGGACAGTCAAGTTATAGCACTCAGTTAATGCAACCCATTTCGCTGGTCAAAATCCATATTACCTAAATTAACTATGTGGTGCAGATACTGGAATAATTTATTGGGGTCTTATTAAATGGAGAAATGAAGACCTGTGAAGTTTTAGTCCTAGCTCACATTGGACAAGCAAGTTCAATGCTTTTATAGGTACTCCAACTTTTAGCAAAAATTTTGAATGAAATATAATTCTGTTGATCATGGGAACCTGTTAGAAGAGGCTTCAGAGACAAAGCATTTTCATGAAATGCTGACAAGGCAATTCTTCCACAACAATTGATCCCGCCAGATATCCACAACAGAGGTATCTGCAGTCCGAGGGCCGTTAATAAAAATAACGGCCCGGAAGAGAAGACATAATTGAATAAAGTTGTTATTTTTGTTTTCTTTGCACACAAGAAGTATTCTTGTAGCATAAGATTATGGATGAACCACTGAAGTCACATGGACTATTTTAACGATGTCCTTACTACCTTCCTGGGCCTTGAACGTGATAGTTGCATTGCTGTCTATGGAGGGTCAGAAAGCTCTCGGATTTCATCAAAAATATCTTAATTTGTGTTCCAAAGATGAACAAAGGTATTTAATGAAATAATTTTCATTTTTGGATGAACTAACACTTTAATCTTAATACTGAAATGTTGCAGTTGTGCTATGACACCTTTGCTCTTGGATCTCTGTTGATTCATATTAAAAGTCACCTTTGGTTGGTTTAATTTGAAATACTTGCATCAACTTGCTATTTTATTCAAGTCTGAAACTGGACAAGGGATGCTTTACTTGGGAATGAATGGGGAGAGTAAGGGTGTATTCACACCTGTCTTGTTTGGTTCGAATGAATCAAACTCAAGTTAGTTTCCCTCTCTTGGTGCGGATCTTTTGGGCAGGTGTGAATACAGCGATCCCACTCTAGTGACCACCAAACAACCGTACCGAGACCCAGCTGAAGAGGTGGTCTCGGTCCGCTTCCAAACGAACTCTGGTACAGTTGAATGGATGAACCAATGAATGGCTGACCTTAAGCACACATGTGGTTTTGTTTACAGTTTCTGGTTGACTTGCAAAAAGGGCAGTGTGAAAGCGAACCTCACCAAACCAAGAAAATCGACATTGTATTTGGTCCGGACCAAAGCAAGTGAACTAGTGGACTTTCCTGGTGTGAATACACCCTAAATGTCAAAAATTTGTGATTTCATGTATTTTTGACCATGGCATTTTAGAGCTTAATGCTTGTTATTTTGTTTATTTTCTGTTGTTGTTTTAGTTTTTGGGTTACTATGGAATCCACTGGTGAAGAGGAGAAACTCACTGCTACTTTTCCCCTCTTCCTTTCTCCTAATTTTTCACAATTTCTCACCAGATCTAAAATATTGGTATTTCGTTTTTAGTTCCTGCAAGAGGAAATGTTTTGCTGCCAGAGTGCTGACATTTCAGATGATGTGTAGAAAAGAGATGATAAGGAAGCAGAGGAATAATTGGAAAGTCGATCTTACTCCCTAGATCTAAGATATTTTGACATTTGGGTCAAAAGTTGGTCAGCCTTAACTCTGAAAGCTTTAGATAAATGTCAGGTCATATAATAAAATGCACAGCTGTTATATTAACTCTTCTGCTCATTGAATTTACTTTCTCTCTCGTTTGACTTTTTCTCTAGCTGTGTGATTGTTCATTGAGAGGAAAATTGATAATAGGAGCTGTTGATAAAAAACAAATACAAGCTAACTATTCCAAGCTGTGGTTTGAACTGCAGCCCAACAGGTCCTTGCCAGCTCTAACTAGGTTGACCAATAGTTTATTTTTGACCAAGGTTTTTTTTTTGTTTTTTTTTGACCAATAGCGGATATGTTTTCATTCATTGCTGAATTTTTCACTCTAAATCTGATTTAATTTAATTTTCCTGGTCAGCAGTGAAAATATTATGTGTATTTGGATGCACAAGGACTTCTTTAGCTCTAGAAAAATGTTTAGCTCTACTGTAGGAAATTATGTCTGATGCATTATAGTTTTCGGTAGGGAAGCACGTTTTTTCTCAGTTAAAAATGCAGGTTTTTTCTGTGAATTGTAATTGCGTTGGCTGGACTCCATACAGGGCAGCAAGGAGGCAAGCTAGGGAAGAGGGGCACATTTTGATTCTTTCTGTATATTCTCAAATTAGTGCTAATTCCTAATATGTTCCTTTATAACCCCTCAAATCTTGCATCTTGCATTGTGTGTTGCATCTGTGCACCATCAGATTTAAAAGCAGATGAAAGATTACTGTTTTTTTTGTCATTAAAACACATTTGTGTGTAGTGGGGAAAAAAAAGAAAAAAGCTTAGCACATAATGGCTTTAATGCAATCTCCTTTTCTTCGCCTTCTTTGCTCTTCATGGCTTATTAATCTTTGCACATTTCTACCTGCAGTGCAACATGGCTGTTACAAAACAATGCCTATAGTGGAAATATGGAACAACACAAAATACATGTATGTATACTCAACAAGATCAATAGTTTGAGATGTTGGTCTACATGAGGCCCCTCAGAGGGGGAGAAATCACATTACAGTGAAATCACAAAGAGTCATGCAGTGCATTTTTGTATTAACTGATTTGTATTAATTTGTTTGTTTGCCTTCCCACAAATCCAATATGGTACTTTTCAATCTGATGTAAAAATGAGGGACAAGTAAAGATGATCAACTAGTGTTCCTACTACCAAATAAATTGTTAGTTAGATATTTATTATTTTTCAGAAGTGTTTTAAAATAAAGGTGCAATGTTTTATCATGCTGGAAGTCTTCTGTGCTTGCTATGCTAAAAGGCAGCACTCTGAAACCCTTTCAGACAAGTCATCAAAAATATCTTAATTTGTGTTCCCAATATGAATGAAAGTCTTGAGTTTGGAACGACATGAGGGTGAGTAATTAATGACAACATTTACATTTTTGGGTGAGCTATCCCTTTAAAATCACCATTATTTTGTTTCCTGTTATTACGCTGAATCCACAGGATTGTGAGGTTTTGTGGAGAGATTAAAGGACTGTATTTAAGTCTCCCAGTCTCTCAGAAAACTGAAGGCTGTATAGTTGCAGTACAAGAATGCTCAACAAACAGTTGGATGACCAGAACTAAATGTTTTGCATTGACAATATTTTAATCAACAAATTACTGATTGTGTCCCATGAGTCTGTGTACTCAGGAAACATTAAAGCACATCATTAGGTGTCCACAATGCACTTTTGTGCCACTCTGTGTGGATCTTTTTTTTTTTTTTTTTTTTAAATAAAGACTTTGCAGTTTGATACATATTTTATCGAGTTTACGTCAACTAGCGTTTATGCATGTGCTATTAACTATTTGACAGTCAGTTTTCCCTTAATTCAGTTACAGGCATACTAAGCTGTTTTCAATGTTGGTTAAATAAGAAGCCAGGCATGATTGGGTTGAGTAATTCACTCCCCTCTAACTTTTTTCCCCGTTTAACTAATTTACTTTAGAAAACATTTCTGTTCTGTGTTGAGTGATGAATGTAAACCAAATGAGAGATTTAGTCAGTATGATAATGCTCTCTCTCTCTCTCTCTCTCTCTCTCTATTCTCAGTGGGTTTTCATTTGTGTCTTTGCTCAGTGATGTATATAATTAACATTAATATGCTGGCTGGACATCAATTTTCTCACTGCCTAATTATCTTGAAAATAGACAAAATTACACCCTAGAACTCAAATAATTTTTGTAACTAGCTTTGGAACAATACACCATCACGTCAGACAGCAGCATTCACGGAGTTTATGCATATTATGCTCAATACAATGAAATCATAATACTCAGAATATCATTCTTCTTTTAACTACATTTCTCCTTACATACTATTTTCTCAACTAATGGCATGGGTTTGAGGCATGTCTGTCTGGAGCTATTTTCAGATGAATGTTTTTTGTTTTTTCTCAGAATCTCTCTACATAGCATGTATGAAAAACTCTGCATTAAGAGTAAATTAATGTGCAACACTGCTTTTCTTCAGAAAGGAGACAAAGAATTGCTGAGGTACAGTATGGCTGTAAAGTGCCCAGCAAACAAAAGGAAGAACCCCCCTTTCTCAGCTTGTGATACTGACAATGCAATGATAAGAAAATAGATGTATTAATCCTTTTAGCCTCAGATTCAAAACACAGATTGTTTGGACAGCATATAACATAATTTTGTCAGGATTTTATCAGTGTCATAGTGTCTCAGTACGATGACAACTATAAAACATTAGGTTCAATATAACTGAAACACTTTTTAATTCAGGGACACATTAACAAACACTTTCACTCAGTTAGTGTATTAGCAGGATGCTCATTACTAAACAAATGAAATCTCCCCATTCATTATACAGTAGATCAGAGGTTAAGGTGAACCTTTCCATGTAGAAGATCTATTCAAAATGGTTTTAAATGCCGATTTTGTTACCATGTTACATTTAAAGGAAATGACTACATTTAGGTGAATAATAAATGCATCAATTTTGGATAGATGTAAGTTAAGATAGACAAAGAAAGAAGGTAGAGAATCAGAGAGCTCACTCATCCCTTTTAAGTCACATTTGACTGGAGGACGGGCAGAAGTTGGTCATGATTTAGTTCAAGAATGAATCCTTGTTGAATTATTCAGTTAGATAAATAAATGAATTACACACTCACAAAGACAAATACACAAAATCAATGTATTTGGATGAATTGGTTGAGTAAAGTAATCAACTCTCTCGTAATTTAGTCTCCTTCCTCTCACTGCTTTTTTGCAACAACAAAAAAAATCAAATTTTAGGTGAACTATTCCTTTAACGCATTAAACGTTTTAGCAATAAATAAGGAGATCTATCTCTAACAAAAATGTGTTCAAATCATACTTCAAATGTTACATTTACAGTATAACAACTTCAGAATGGATATGACTGGCTCTGATCTTTTTGTTACACACATACACAAACTCTTCAGACTATTTCAAAACAAAGGTCTCAGGTTTGTTGAAATGGATGTCAAGATTCAAGTGTGTGCTACTCTGTGTCAGTTTTTGGACACAGGTCATCCTTCCAGGTTGACAGCTGTCTATAACACTAATGTCCGGCACGCAAAGTATCGTCTCGGGTTACTTATGTAACCATGGTATATATATATACTCTAAAGGTTTCTACAGAGGGGTTTGTTATGTATGTATTCATTCATTCAGCTGTATCCAATGTTCTGGGAATGTATGAAAATTAGGCTACATTTATTAGTGTAGGCTACATTAGTGTACAATTTTCTTAATGTTCTGTGATTAACAAACTAAGTATCTATTACGGTTTTTATTTCCCTATTTACCTGTAGTGTATACCACCCACACACACACACACACACACACACACACACACACACACACACACACACACACACGTGTCTGGTCAGCTACATGAAAGACATTTGGAAATTATGATGTCATAACATGTTGTCAGATTCTATTGATGGAGTTTCAATCTAAAACAGAGTCAGATTGCTAATGGAGAATATTTGACACACTTAAAGCTTTGTTCCTCAAAGTCTTCCCTGTAACAGTGTTACCTATGACTTGACATTGCACATCTAGACGTTTGAGAAGGAAGAATCCAGCATGTTTTAGATGTCGTTCTGATGACAATCACAGTATATAGCGAGGATCAGTGGTCACATGACAGTAACCAGCGGCAATGTCAGTCACCCAGAAGATGAAGCGATGGGGTCTCTTGTGTTCTGGAGCACCATAAGAGCTTTGATTCTGGTGTCACCAGAAGACTTAGAAACTGATCCTAGTACAGATAAAAAACACCCCTTTGGGCAGTTCAAAAGGTGGCTTTGGGAAAAGAAAAATAAAGTGTGGACAGCCCACTTTTCTTTCGACATATATACAGAAAGCAACTAAATCCTGTATGGCAGTCCAAACCAATATTGCTAAGACAGTGGTTTATGAAAAAAAATTAAATAAATAATAAAGTCAGAGACATCTCCAAAAGGGAGTACTGATTGAAAATCTCCGGTTGGAGTTTTACTAATAACAAATTCATGAACAATGAGACTTGAGGAACCAAAACTATCTCAATAACTTAGTTAATGAGTTTAACAGTACATTAAGAAACCTACTAGCTATGTTGAAGTATCTGCTCAACTCAATCTACAAGTTGAGTTGAGATGACCACATTATAATGCTCTCAGGAGACACCTTGAGAAGAACTTACGATCTGAAGCACATAGCTTGTGTGCAAAGACCAGTTCAATACGTAATGATATCATGATCTCATGATTATTAAAGAAAGATCAAGCCATGGGTATGTTAAGGCAACATTACTTTTTGATTAAAATGAAGTGTTTAAAAATGAATGGTTGTTTATCTGAGGGATTTTAGTATGCGTTGCACTTTGTAGGTTCCTCAGTTCCCCAAATCAACATCCTGCTGGGCATTAAGCTAGCATGAAACTTAACATTCAACTTTAGATTACTGTTTATTTTTCAAACATGCATGGATGCCTGAAGTGATATTCTGCTCTGAAAGCACCTGATGAGATGAGATTAAATATCAGACTCCTATAGCATCATTCATAAACTGCGTTTCTTCACGCTTACATTTTTTGCGTGCATTTTTGAACCGTTACAGAACAATATTTTGGCTACAGCAGTTTTTTCAGTATACTTTATTCCCATACATCACATACAGCACAATGCATCACAAAACAGCCAAGTTTGACAGCATTTCTTCTTTTTATTTTTTAAAAGGTTTCATTTTTTTCTCTCCTAATGTTTCCTCCTGGTTTAGTCAAGTGTAGCCAGAGGCAAGCGATTCCTACTCACTGATCTGATTCACATATTGGTTCATTCAGGAGGAGCAGGGCAAAAATAATCTGGATTTGAGTTTGTTAATTTGCTGCTCAGTTGATTTTACATTACATTTCTTTTAATCAGAATCACAAGCGTTTATTTGCCACTTGCACCATAATTTTGACTTGTGTGTTGCTCTGAGGGTAACAAATACAAATTGCAGTCAACAAAGAAAGTAACTGTAAGTCCTAGATATTAAACATAATCTCATTAGTATTTATAGTGATTTGTACGTACGTAAAATGTTCTGGGACACTGTAGGGATTTCTATCATATACGGACACTACTATTATGCCCCTATCAGTAATCATGAGGTTTGCTAATCACCCAGCACATGATTCCAATATTCTGGGTCGACTTCCTGCCGGTTGTGTCGTCATCTACTCAGAGGAGTGATTAAAGACTGATTCAATCAAGAGACAACAAAGCTTTCTTTGTATCAAGGACTGAAAAGATTCGTTCACAACATATAGAAACCACGATGTCTTGTGACCACCAAGGGATGGAACTATTATATCCCAAACAGGAAAAGGACAGTAAATTAACTAGTGCCCTCAGGCCCAATCTAGACGTGACTAACATGTGACTCCCATCACATCTGCATGCCCATAACTAGTTTTAGCAGACAAAGCATTTAATATGCGTGATGTGAACAGAGATGTGAAGTTTAATATTGGGTGAGAGCTTGTCTTATTCGCCGAACATTGGTGTTAGTGAAAAGTTTATATTTTGTATCATTCTCTGGTGATAATACTTTTATCAGAAGTTATTTAAAACTTTCAGAAATATGCCCCACGGAGCATGTGACTTGTGCATGAAAAAAAGGAACCACACAGGGCGGGGCTAAGCCCTGCAACAGCGTCCGATTGGAAGATCGCGTCGTGGGGCGGACCAAAGGTCAGCCAGCTTAAAATGGACATCAGGCTCTCAAGCTCGCTGGCTCGCTCTCTCACTAAAAATAACTTTGGCTTTCACCTTGGTGAGCGCGACAAAGCGCCCCCACACTGTAACATCGCACAAGCGAGACCATCTAAGAACTCAAACACTTCAGTTGAAGCTTCGTAACTCTGCAGAACGCAAAGTCTTGCGAACTCAGGCTTTTAGCAGGACTGCTGAAGCCTCTTCCGTAACCCGGCAACCAACCAGCCCAACGAGGACTTTTCCAAAAGGACATCATTCAAACGTCATTCCGACAACAGCCAATCAGCGAAGGAATTTCCCTCCAGCAGCCATCCAGTAGCCACGAGAAACAACTCAGCTTTTCAGCTGTCAACCAAGCAGAACGCAAGTAAACGAATAGATCTCTTTTACGTACGAATACAAATTCAGCATTAGAATCTGGAAATAATAATGTAAGTTGGAGACTAAACTGGCAAAACAGAGAAAGTGGGCAGGTATAGTTGATATATTTCTTGCTTTGTTTTATCCCCTTGGCTTGGCTGTGTAAACTGGCACCCGTTTGCATGGAAACACACAAGCTTGGATATTCTGAATACAATTTAATTTAGTGTTTCACAGAATAAAGTAAATACAATACAACAATAATAATAATGATAAATAATGAAAACAAAAGTTTAATCTCGGAGTGAATATTACTTAAAAGTCCAAACCACTGAACATCAGAAACCACATATGAATTGGATAATCATAGCTGCTGAACTGGTGTCGAGCTACTTAAAGCAGTAAACATAAGCTAAAATTCTCTGCTTTGTGAATTCTCTCAGGTGATTTTAAAACCACTCGTTGTTAGAACCTTGAAAACTACATTCAACTCCGTTAAGTCATTCCTTCAATTTTCTGAGCTGTATATGTGTATGTGTATGTGTGTTTTAGCTTAGTTTTGATGTAATCTAGAATAGCCAAATAAATTAATGTATCATTTATAGAAAATCATTGTTTGGTGTCATATAATTTCAAGGTTAAACCCTTTTGCCAAAAAGATCCCTTGCTACCTAGCTCGTAGCTTACTTATAATAATTAATATAATAGCTTACTTGTAATAATTGTATTGACCGGGGCCAGGAAAATACATATTCAATTGGTAATATACACTGACATTATCTACTCGCTGGCCGAGTAGCTGATAGAGTGTAAACCATTTAAATTCAAAATCAGTTTAATCAGTTGGACCTCGACTCTTTCAGATCCGAGTCCTTTCAAAACCTGAATGAATTAATAATAATTAATTCCCTACAATTACAAATGAGTTAATTTCATTACAACACATATGTTGTGTAGTAGTGCAGTAGTGCTGCCTAATATGTTGTGGAAATTATGATCCTTTTTTATTATTTATTTATTTATTTACTTGCTTATGTTCCCATTTATTTTTGTGACAATGTAAGTTTTTACTGTCACTTTGATCAATTTAAAGCATCCTTAAAAGAAAGAAAGAAAAAAAATCTTATTTACCCAAACTTTTTATATTGAATATCCAGATTTATTTATTCATTTAATGTATATTTCATTTGTGCTAGTTTATTTAGTTAACGTATTTGTTGATAATTGCTGAAAATCAAAGAAATGGCATCTTACAGTCTCCGTTATCATTATTGTGAACTTGCTTATCTAGTTTGCCATTGCTTTGTTTGGTAAGACATACAGTATTTATTTGGCTATTAGGTTGTCTAGTAAGGTTCTTTCTTAAATCATGCCAGGTAAATTTTATTTCGAAACACAACAGTGTGTTTACCTTTCTGTTGTGGAAAATACAACAATACCACCACTCATCAAAACGGCTTCATCAGTTATGACATCCCGATACCCAATGTGTGGAAACACTCCTCACTCTGGACTGTTAGACGGTTGAATATGTCAGTCTACTGTGATCAGCAGTTTGGAAAAGAGGCTAATAAATGAGCCGGCTCAAGAACCCATTGATCCCACACACCACAGACTTATTTTCACATTAATTACATTAAGCATAGCTTGGCAGTTCAACACTGTGGGGAGGAAACAGCTCTCATCCTGTTCACATCTTCATCAGGCATCACAGGTAAGAGTGTGCTGGTGTGGAACCAACTGCTCCGTTGACTGTGATATAGAGCCGGGACTGTATAATTTTTCCTAACAGATGAACTCGTTTTTGATCAGAAAATGAATCAGACATTATGCTGATATTCAAACATTTGGTTGTGTGAGACTATTTTACTGGTAAACATTTGAACCAAGGCTTCCCCAGGAGAAATATCCCTAAAAGTGGCACATTTACCCCCAAAGTAGTAAATGTGTCAATTTGAATAAATATGCTGGCTAAATGATTGCTTACTGTAAGGGATTAGTGATATTGGTAATAACAATATAAATAAATCATTATTTGTGGGGGGAAATAGCTGATGTAGTGTGAATAAATAAATACACAAACACATACTTACATGCATAAAACAACAAGATACATTACAGCTCATGAGCGCTTGATATTAGAGCTACTGGAGTTGGAGTTCATATGAAGTTCATTTATAACTTTCCTATGTTAAAAACAGTCCTTAAAGAAATGGGCATAAAGGGACAAAACAAAGTCAGTTCAATGAATGTGTTTCAATATCAACAAGTAGGGTTTCTCCAGTTGCAAGTTGCAACGTCTTAATGAGCAATACATTGTGTTTGGGGTGTGTGTCAAATGTGGCTTTAAATGGAAGATGCAGACAGAGACCTCATGAACACAGTCATTTCTCTTCCTTATTGCTTTAGGTTTTCATTATGAAAATGCTGCTTCACCCCATTAGCTATTTGGCACAATCATGAGCCAGTGTTTGCAGTGACAAAAAGCTTTTAACAACGACACATAGTTCATTTCTGTGTATTATGTTTGTCTTTATCAGACTAATGAATGTTGTCTACAAAGGGAAAACAAATGCGGCAGTGTCTGCTGACTCAATGGATGGGTATCATACAAATTAATTGAATAGATGAATATATTTTTGCTTTGTAATGTACTCTGAGCATGTGATTCATTGAATTTGATCACAAAGGAAGTGACATTGGACCTTTTTTAACAGCAATGGTGGGAAGTAAATAATCATTACATTTTCTACATTTTTAATTGCAGTGTTGACTATGTTACAGAAATTATTAAAAAAAGGTGATCAAAAGTACTTTTATAAAACTATAATTTACTATAAATGTAAATTAATATTCATAAATGATTATTCATTTATCAAACTGCATTTAGTCAAAATATTCCCTACTGAGTGGGTGCCAAATTGGCAACACTGTGTCTTAATACAGTTTTTATTTTATTTATTTTATTTTAATTCATTTTTATTATTATTATTATTATTTTATATTATTATTTTCAATTTTTAAGTTTTTCATGTGTTAATGATTTGTAATATAAAAACGGTATTTTAGTAATAATATTGCTATAGAAATATAGATTGTAAAATTACATAAATCAGGTTTTTGTCCCTGTAGGGTTGCAAAATGGCAAACCGTAAAAAAAAAAAAAATGCTTAAATACACGCACACACACATGCATGCATGCATGCATATATAAATAGGAAATATTTATTTTACAATCCTGTTTCTTATTTAAGTTGTCTTTTTTTGTCTATTTTATGTTCATTTTAAGGACAGCATTTTGTTTTACTCTCTTGTGTTTAAGATTCTCAGTAAGTGATATTTTGTTTTATTTATGTATATGTAATTTGGTCTTTTCATTCTTGAATCGTATGGACAGTCTAGCAAGCATTTTTTTTTTCCTATGCCCACCGGTGTGCAGTAGAGAATATGTGTTCAGTCTGGCGGTAAGAGATGTGTATATCTTACACTAATAGAGTAATGGCATTCTCTGGAGAGTTGTGTGTCAAGCTTGTGGAATGAAGGTCGAATTCTCAGCTTCCCAAAACAACAAGGCAAAGTCACAAATGAAATGAGATCTGACAATCTTTCTGCATAACAACCTAATGTGTCAGTTGTCGTAGCCTTGCTTGATGTCCACCATGTTCTGGAAAGCACAAGCTCAGCACTATAAACTGCTGCTCCATGTGTCAAATGCCATATCGGCTGCGCTTTCTGAATTCCAGGACAAATTAGTTTTTTGGACTGCAAAGCTCAGAGGTCCTGTTCTAGTATTTGGAAGTTTGCCATTGGGAAATTAGAATAATATTAAAATGCGTAAAGAGTGTCAAATAAATAAATAATTGCAGCTGAAACTGAAAATGCACTTGGCTTTTGATGCAATCTCCATTAGGCTGGAAAAGGTGTCTGGTGATTGTTGTTTTCGAAACAGCTGACAATGTAAATTGATTTCTTTGTTAAGTGTTATTTGCAGCAATTTTTCTGAAGAAAATAAATCAAGTGCATCTAGGTAACCAGTTTAACAGTATGCTGCATTATTTCCCTTATACTGTGAAAACCAAGGACAATTTAGATCCATTCAAACTATGAAGTCAAGTATACTATGAGTCAAATGTTTGGACATGTCTACTAATTTTTTATTATTATTTTTCAACAATTTAGGCAGCGAAGTCACCAAAAATATGCAAAAATATACAAATGGAAGTATTTGAATTATGTAATGACTAAAAGGTTAAGTAGGCCTAACTTAATCTTAAGATGTGCACATGCATGCTAACCCACTTTAAAGTCTTAAATTAATATTAAGCTGTTTAATGTATGTTGTTTATGTATGTATGTATTTTCACAAAATGTCAAATGCCTATTTGTAGAAACCAATCAACATAGTGTTGAAAAAAATGGGAAATTGGAGATGAAATCAAAGATAGAGGAAACAAACAAACAAGTAAAAAGGCAATGAAATCAAAACTCTGGTTATGCAAACATATGTAACTTTTAAAAGTTGAAGGATTCAAAGACACATCTGCGTTAATAGCTGAGAATAAAAAGGGTTGGAGTCTGATTGAAAGTTGCGGATCACCATGAATCCAGCAGTTATCTTTTAAAATCAAACCTATTATTAAAAACTCTGAAAGTGAATAATCAGTGTGGCTTTGTTAAACAAAATAAGAAACTATGGTTGTTAAATGAAAGTTATGCCAATGTGCTGCAACGGTATGTGGTTGCTAAGATGTTCTGAATGGTTTTATACTCTCAGAAAAAAAGTACAAAAGTTGTCACTGGGGCGGCATCTTTGCAAAAGGTACAAATATGTACACCTTAGGTACTATTATGTATTGTAAATTTAAGCAATACCACAGAAACAAATTATTCAGCAAATCAAAAATGTCTGCATTGTTCATGGAACATTGTTTCTGTATCATTTTAGTTAGATGTTGTTTTTTTTAATGTTTCTATTTGTTTCAGAATGTTCTGAGAATTAAGTATAAAGTAATTTCTATTTGCAAAAAGCTAAAATTAAAGGTTCCCAAATCTTGCAAGGATGTTTTAAAACATAAAAAAAATACAAATTAAAAATGAAGTTTGAACATTTAAAAAAACAATAGAATCGTAAAAGTGACCTTTAAATGACCTTTTAAGGACCACAGCCAATAAATGTATATGTTCAGCTATTTGTGTGGGACACATGCTTTTCATATGACTTGAACCTATGAACCCATAGACAAGAACATACACAACAGCAACGCAATAAGCCCTGTGGAGGTTTGACATCCAAATTCTACCAATGGAAAGACCTTCCTTTTCTAAACTATGGCATTTTGTGAAGAAAAGCAAGCGGTCCTGAGACTAATCACGATTACGTTAGAGGTCATGGACCTCCCACAGGCATTCAGTCACTAATACAGATAACCCTCCGTCTTACCCACGTCCATCAAGCCTGCGCTTTAATCACCAACAACAATGAAAACCTCCAGGCAGAAAAAAGGTCACTGTACAAACTTAAGGTCTACGTGGAAAGTGTTTTCGCAGACAGCAGCATAAAGTACTTAGCGGCTAATTATATGAGTCAGCGCCTACTTTCTTTATTCTTTCATATCTCACAGCACTTTTATTTATTTTCAAACAGTCACAAGGTTATTTTTTTTAATGTACATATTTACAAATGCTGAAGGAAAGAATAATGGAACTGGTGAATGTGTGAGTTTGATTAGAATGTGAAAGGTGTCAAAGTGAAATCTTGACTTTGTGAACAATCAGTCCAAGCAGCAGGGGTTGGAGGGGGTTAATGACTCAACTGAGGATCCTTAATAGCCATTGATTCTCCAACATACCAAAGATGACAATTTCTAAAGGGAAAATAACAGTCTTCTTGTGTTGAATGGAAACATGATGGAAAAGAATGAGGCTTGGTCTGTGGTTTGCATTCACTCTTCACAGTTCACCACAATGGTAAAATAAACCCATGTCAATGAACGCGCAGGTCATCAACGTAATTTAGAAACCCTTGCTGTGGATGGAAAAGTGTTTAATGTAATCCTGGGTTGAAGGCCAGAACAAGTATTGAGTAAATGTTGGCTTAACTATTTATACAAAGAATGAATTAGCACTCAATACAGCTATTCATTATTCTGGCAGGCTGATAATTACCTGTTCCCATTCAGTCAGTCACGTTCAACGTTACGTCAGTGACTGACGAATTGGGATCTCGCCCGAGAGCCCAATCCGAAACACGCACGCCAACTGTCATTGGCTTGTTTAGTTAACACTCGAAGGTGATTGGGCTCTCGGGCGAGATCCCAATTCGTCAGTCACTGACGTAACGTCTCCGTTCCCTCCTTCAGGGAACGAGGGTTACACAAGTAACCTAGACGTTTTTAGAATGTGTAAATAAAACTTCTCAAATGTGCCATGAAGCATGTAGTGCTACTGTCATTTACTTTAATTGCTGCTGATTAGTTTATTTGTCTGTGCTCTGAATATAATATTAATAATGCAATTCCGTTTCTCACATATAGTACACAACTAAATAATCCACTTTACAATAAGGTTAAAATTGTTAACATTAGTCCAGCCAGGATCACTCAGTTTGATTAAGATTAGTTTAAGATTAAGATTGTAGAGGCTCTGAACGATAGTTGTTTGGTGGCAAGTTCATCTTCTGAGCTGTCCACTAGCAAACCTCACTGAGGTTTGAACCCCTGAAGCCTATTATTAACCAGAAGTTTCATAAGCAGCAGTTCTATAACTCCATGTGGTACAAGTACTGTAATGAGTCAAGATTGTTTAACAACTGAGCTGGAAAGATAGCTGTATCTCAAAGGACATACAACTAAACGAGCATGTGCCTGCATACTGCGGTTACGTGACAACAATGTACTAAAAACATTTTTCCTTTGTGTTTTTGCATACCACAAAAATCCATAAAAATGGTTAAAAACAATGTATTATTCATGCCAGGCCAGTAGTTGGTGATGTCACTTTGTAAACATGCATTTTGAAACACATTTTTGCCATTATGTAAATGAATTGCTAAAATGCATTAATATTATTACTATTATATATATTTTTTTTTTTTTCAAGACTTGCGCAAACACCCCTCTCAAGCTACATGTAATGCACTTGGTATCATGGACTTAGAATGACAGTATTTATTCATCCAGGTTAATTTCTAAATATTAGGCTATTGTTCATTGTTATTTGTTTATACTTATGTCAATTCATAAAATGTTGATATTAACATTAACCTACACTACTAAATTGATCAAAAGTCATAGTAGACTTCTATCACAAAATATTGTTGTTTCAAATAAATGCTGTTTTTTTTTTATTTTAAGTTTCTTCATAAAAAAGATCTTGTAAAACATAAACATAATGGTTTACACCAAACATTTGCAAGCAGCACATTTGTTATGAAATATGCAAATCCATATATGTGACCCTGGACCACAAAACCAGTCTTAATGGTCATAAGTATAAATAAATAAGATTTCCATTGATGTATGGTTTGTTAGGATAGGACAATATTCGGCTGCGATACAGTAATTTGAAAATATGGAATCTGAGGGTGCAAAACAAAAACAGCAAAAAAAATCTAAATATTGAGAAAATTGCCTCTAAAGTTGCCCAAATGAATTTCTTGGCAATGCATATTACTAATCAAAAAATAAGCTTTATGGTAGGAAATTTACAAAATATCTACATGGAACATTACATGATCTTTACTTCATATCCTCATGATTTTTGGCCAAAAAGAAAAATCAATAATTTTGACCCATACAATGTATTTTTGGTGTTTGCTATACCCGTGCAACTTATGTCTGGTTTTGTGGTCCAGGGTCACATATTACAATGATTTCTGAAGGATCATCTAACAATGAAGACTGGAATAATAGCTGCTGCTGAAAATTTGGCTTTACATCACACACATAACTTATAATTTAAAATATATTAAAATAGAAAACAGTTATTTTAGGTTGTAATACTATTCACATTAATACTGTGTTACTGTATTTTTAATCAAATAAATGCAGCCTTGGTGAGCAGACATTTAAAAGAAAGACCCTACTGACCCCAAACTTGAAGTGTTGTTTATTGTTACTCAGTTCATACTCATTAGCTTATGCTGACAGACAGAATGTTATTATAAAGTTTTACCTAGAAAACATGAGGATACAATTCTGCTGTGTGATGGCACTATTTTAAAATGTGTACAATGCAATGGCAGCTTGTGTGTGATGTTCAAATATACTAAACTGAAAGAAGCTCATGTGTAGGTGTGAATAAATTAATGTCACCTGGAAACCTGAATCTACTCATGAGTCTTCTGTCTGCGGCATTTCTCTCAAGGGATTTAATGCAGCTTCTCTCATCTTTCTCAATATTAAGTAAAAACACAACATGAAGGCCATATCACGTTGCAACAGAGACGGAGAAGTTTCTTTTTAAGGCTTGGACAGGATGCTCAACTATATGACACACTAAACACATTTCAAGAACATATTTCAAATCAGCAAATATCAAACTTTGCTCCTTTTGTTCAAATAATGCAAAACAAACCCTGCATATTTCAAGATGGTCCAATGTGCAAAGTGTTTTTATTTCAAGGCATTTATTTTAGAAATGTTTCACCCCAAAATTAAAATTCCCCCTTCACAGTCATCCAAGATCAGTGTCGGGTGTAACTAGTTACTAAGTAATTAGTTACTGTAATTTAATTACTTTCCCCTTGAAAAAGTAAAGAAAGGGATTACTCTTATTTTTTTCTGTAATTTAATTACAGTTACTTAATTGAACGGAATACTGAGTATAGACTGTAGAACATTTATATACAATACAATAGTGGATTTAACATTAAAATGTAAAATCTAACCTTAAAATCCATCCTTTTTATGTACCCTTCCACTTTAAATACTTTGGTGAGGTAATAAGAATATTGGTAACACTTTAGTGTCCAATTAACTAGTTGGTTATTAGCATGAGTATTACTGGGATATTAGCTGTTTATTATTACTTAAAAAGCACATATTAATGTCTTATTCTGCAAGACCTTATTCTAAATCCTTAATCCTACCCAATTCTAAAACTTGACATCTGCTTTACTAAGTATTAATAAGCAGTATATTAGGAGTATATTGAAGCAAAAGCCATAGTTAATAGTGAGAATTGGACTCTAATCTAAAGTGTGACCAGAATAATTTATGTAGTTATCTATTATTTATTTGAAATAATTAAAATAACTGTTTCGTGTCTATCCTTGTAACATTAACATGTCGAGGTTGATATAGGATTTAGAAAGTAATTACTAATAAGTAGTTAAATAGTTTTTGGAGAGAGTAATTCGTACAGTACTCGAATTGCACTGTTGAATTAGTAACTAGTAATTAATTACTTTTTTAGAGTAACTTACCCAACACTGTCCAAGATGTAGATGAGTTTGTTTCTTCATCAGAACAGATTTGGAGAAATGTAGCATTACATTACCTGCTCACCAGTGGATCCTCTGCAGTGAATGGGTGCCGTTAGAATGAGAGTTCAAACAGCTGATAAAAACATCACAATAATGCACACGCACTACAAGCAATACACAAACGGCATGCTTATAATAAACAAATCCATTCACGATTAAGATGTTTTTAACTTCAAACAGTCTCTTCCTGCATCCTCTATATTGCTTTCTCCAGTGAAAAAGTCATCTCGTCTGAATCAGAAGAGAAATATGCTCAGATCAAGCACTGTTTACAAGGGGATGATTTTATTTATTTTTTTATTTTTTTACCCAGAGGAAGCATTATTATGGATTATGGACTGGTATGTTGGCCAAAAGCGACAGTTTAACATTAAAACACCTTAATGAAGAATTCCTTTATTACAAATACGCACGTTTTCACTACACAAGACATTAATTGATGAACTGTGGACTGGAGTTGTGTGGATTGCTTGCAATGTTTTCATCAACTGTTTGGACTCTTATTCTGATGGCACCCATTCACTGCAGAGGATCCACTGGTGAGCAAGTTATGTAATGATACATTTCTCCAAATTTGTTCCGATGAAGAAACAATCTAATTTTGGTTGGCCGAAGGGGGAATAGCCTTTTAGGTGAACTATTCCTTTAACATTAATTTTGCAAATGCACAGAAAAAACAAAACCAGGCATAAATTACATAAATCACATGCTTAAGAATAGCTGAATCTTTTTTTAAATATGTAGTTAAGATCTTTTAAAATGAATTTGCCCTCTATTTACACCATCAAAACATATCTCTGAGATCACCAGAGACTGAATGGCACTGGAGAGATGACTAATCAGTCAGCTTTCATTTCTTTTGAGAGGATAATAGGCAGAGAGACCTCATCGATCACACTGTCATCCACTTCCTGTTTCAATGTCCGTGTTAATTAGTCGCCTGTGAGGACAGTTTGTTGGAGGAAAGCACTGCGGCGTTACTATGTTGATCAGTGATCGGGTCAAATCAGTACATTTATATGAGGAGCTGACGGAGGTACACATACTTGCTGTCACATCGTTACGTAAACGTATGCTGCGTCTGGACTGCAAATGAAAGCTGCAAGATAATGAGACTGTATTGCTCTCATTATAATCAATGATGCATTTTAATTAAAAGCATCTGTTTTCTATCTTTATTCCAATTATTCTTAATTGTACATTAAAAACAATATTGGTGAGCACTCATTATTATAATTAGATTTGATATCATCCTTTTCTTTTACAAAGACATAATGGTTCGTATTGTAGTCTTTTTGTAAGCAAGGTAAAATGGCCAACTTCAGATTTCCCCCTAAAACACGTACCATACGTGGATAGAGAATACATTACTGGTGCTAGATAAGAACAGATGTGCTTTTGTCACTGCTGGGCCAAATCAGA
Source organism: Sinocyclocheilus grahami (assembly GCF_001515645.1). Taxonomy (NCBI): domain Eukaryota; kingdom Metazoa; phylum Chordata; class Actinopteri; order Cypriniformes; family Cyprinidae; genus Sinocyclocheilus; species Sinocyclocheilus grahami. The sequence continues at coordinate 258,741 of NW_015505742.1, forward strand.
CATGATTTTTTCTGCATCGAAAAATGCAGCTGGTTCCTGAAAGAAGCCATTGCAACATTGCTAATGTTACCAGGAAGCATGTTTCTTCAAAGACTAGCCCATCTGTGCAACTTAAATTCCAATTATAGATGGTTCGGCTGGATAATTTAAGAGACATGTTGGGATATCAATCATATAAAATTGAGGCTTTGGCCTTATTTGCTGTTCTTGTTATATAGGCAAGTTCTGCAATATTTAAAAAGATATCAATATTTAGATTTTCCAGCTCATCGATAAAACATGTAAATATGAGTATGTTGTTTTAAAAAAAAAAATTTAATTAAAAAGTTTGCTTTCCTCTTAATAATTAAATATGTGTCACATGGTATGAGCTTTGATTTTTCAGACTGCTGTAATTTCACATTAGATTTCTGCATATTGTCTATTCTGCCAGAACAATTCCATGCTGTGAGTCGGTTGATAATAATTACAATAAATATTCCAAAAAACAGAAGAGAGCATTCAAAAATATGCAAAACAGTAATTGTGTAATAGTAACAAATGTTATTGTGTGAGTAACTTATACTGTGTAAGTATAAAAAATATATACATATAAGCATGCTACTGTTAAATTATTGAATAAGAAAGCAGATTAATAATTATATATATATATATTCATTATAACTTAAGATTAATAATTTAATAACAACATACTTCCAAATTTAATACTTTTATTAAATAGTAAGGTGGAATGGTACTGTACAATTATTGATTATTATCAAATTATTTTTATGATTATTTATAAGTAATTAATTGTTTTTTTATAAATAACAATGTTATTTATTTATTTATGTATTTATTTATTTGTGTATTTGTTTGTTTATTCATTTGTTTTATATGTTTTTACTTCAGCAGGTTTTTCCTTTTGCTGATTTATCCTTGGCTGCTTCACGTGAATGAACAAATCTTCATGTTCTCAAGCAAAGGTGTCGTAAGCATTCATTTAGCAGATGCTTTCATCCAAAGTGACTTTCAGTACACAACTTATAAGGACAATCCCCTGGAGCAAGCTGTAGTTAAATGTCTTACTCAAGGGCTCAATGGTGATGCCTCTTGGTTTGTTCCTAATGGGGTTCGAACGAGCTCTGAGCTTAAGCCATTACGTCAAACTCCCAGAGGATTTTGGAAAATATTGCAGATAATTAAATTCCACGGAGACCTAAGAAACAAATTCTAATCTGATACTCTTTCATTCAAAGTGACTTACTACAATAATTGTGCCTCTATAGCATCCCTTGGTTGAGTGTTTTACTCAAGGACACAGCAAAGGGGCTTGTAATTGGGACTACCAACTCAGAAGATAAACCACTGCACCTTTTTTATCATGAGACTCACTCAAAAAGTAAAAGTACTTGGAAAATCGAATTTGCTTCGAGTCTATTAGAATGTCTCAGAACTGTAGATATACTGTGTGTTGGCTTTCAGCATCTCTCAAGCATTAAAAATGTCATTTGGATTAAATTGCTCTCAAAAGAAAGTTCACAAGCAATGTATGAAAATATATAATCCGCCTCTAGCATGTAATCACAACCTACACAACTCCTAAACTGAATGTTCACATAACTAATGAAGCATAAAACCTTGTTTTATGAGTGCTCTTGAATCTTTTAATGGAGTTTTATGTCAGCGGTTTGAATGTGCGCCTGGAGAGTTTACACAACAGCTGCAAAGTGCCAATCACTGCTCATAATGTCAGCAGGTCCATTTTGCTCTTGATGTCTAATTTCATGAATTATTAATTTGTCATTATTTGCCCATGTATATTCTAATGAATTCACTCAGTTGGTGAATAATAAAATAATTTATTTATGTTACCTGAAAGATGAGAACGATGATGAGAGTTTGACATTCTCAGCCACAGCTTAAGAGTTCTGAAAGTGTTGTACCGATTTCTGACCACCCAATGTACATTTGTAAAATCTTTTGGTTGTTCTGTTGCTATTAAACCATTAAACAAGTTTTGTACCTACAACCCAATTCGAGAAAAGTTGCGACGTTTTGTAGAATGCAATAAAATCAAGAATCTATGATTTGTTAATTCTCTTTAACTTTTATTTAATTTGACAAAAGCACAAAGAAAGATTTCCAAAGTATTCACTGACCAACTTAAATATATTTTGTAAATATAAACACATTTTGATTTTGATGGCTGCAACACACTCTAAAAAAAGTTGGGACAGAGGCATAATAAAAGTGAAAAGGTTATAGAATATCCAAATGAAGCTGTTTTGAAAAGTACAAATTCCCAATTCCCAAACAATTAAACATTGTAATTAATAGAAAAGTTGATGTGACAGTTTTAAACATGCCTGTCTATCCCAGCATTTTTGGAGTGTGTTGCAGCCATCAACATATTTAAAAAAAAAAATTAAATAAAATTAAAGTTGGCCAGCGAAAACATTGGACATTTTTCTTTGTACTTTAGTCAATTAAATAAAGGTTAAAGAGAATGAACACATAACATATTATTGATCTTATGGCATTTCACAAAACGTCCCAACTTTTCCCAGAACTGGAGTTGTATTTGTGACCACCAGTTTATTTGTAAAATCTTTTGCTTATTCTGTTTTCATTAAACCATTAAAATGAATTTTGTACCAATTTCTGACCACCCAAAATCCATTTGTAAAATCTTTCAGTTACTCTGTTGCCATTAAACCATTAAAAAGAGCCAAAGACATTGTCCTAGTACCTACTTTTTATAACTGAATCTATATCAGGCTTAAAATAACCCCGAAATAGACAGTCATAGTTTAAATGAGGCCATTAATGATTCTATCTCTAGGTCACTTCATCCAAATATATTTTCAACAAAGCTTAATTTTCTTTCTTCACTTCCTGTGTTTTCAGGGGTGTAATGGTATTCATTTTGGACTATGTCATCTATCAGAAAAAAAAATAATTTCATGAGCTCCACTTCTGATAATAGATCAATTATTTGATTATTCCAAAATATTCCAGAGGATCTTTGTTTCTTACTCTCTTTCAGTCACTTGTCTAGGTCTCGCTCTTTTTATTTTGCAGAAATGTTTCAACGTAGCTATAAATAACTAAAAGCATAGAGCAATAGTCTAATCGACTATGATCTGCATTACGTCGATCTGCATATTGATACAACTGAACCAGCACAGCGTGATGAATCACACCTAGAAGAAGTTCTGACTTCACAGTTCATCAGTGATTCTGGTAGTGCTTTGAGGAGTATGAATGTATTGGATGAATGAGACATTGGTTCATTGACACTAATGTATATAGCAATCAATTTGAGGTCATTATTAATTATGTCTGAAAGAAGTCTATTGTGTTCACCAAGGTTGCATTTATTATTAGTAAAAATACTGTGAAATATTAGTGATATTTAAAATAACTCTTTTCTATTTCAATATATTTGAAATGTGTTCCTTCAGAAATCATTCTAATACGCTGATCTGCTTCTCAGGAAACATTTCTTCTAGTTTTGAAAACAATTGTGATGCTTATTTTTTGTGAAACCTGTGATTTTTTTTTCCAGTGATATTTGATGAATAGATCAATTGATCAAAAGAACAGCATTTATTTATTTGTTTTGCGGTTTTTGATTTATTTATTTATGGCTTAATTTCAAGCAACAATTTTAGAAGAGGAATTGAATTTCATGAAGTCAAAGCTGCTGGGGGGAAAATTAGTAACAAAAAGTATTTTTTATCAGAAAATATAAATAAAAAAGTAAGAAAGAAGAAATGCTAAGACAAGAAAAATTAGTTATTGTATAAAATTATGTTATTAGTTTAATTATCAGAATACATCTGTCATTGTCACATTTTTTAACTGTTTTCCATTTCATGTAGCCTCAGACAGCACACCGCCCACAGACCACCTGATCTATATTCTACAGTGCATACAAATGGACAGATCATTTTGGACTATGTCATCTATCAGAAAAAAATAATAATTTCATGAGCTCCACTTCTGATAATAGATCAATTATTTGATTATTCCAAAATATTCCCGAGGATCTTTGTTTCTTACTCTCTTTCAGTCACTTGTCTAGGTCTCGCTCTTTTTATTTTGCAGAAATGTTTCAACGTAGCTATAAATAACTAAAAGCATAGAGCAATAGTCTAATCGACTATGATCTGCATTACGTCGATCTGCATATTGATACAACTGAACCAGCACAGCGTGATGAATCACACCTAGAAGAAGTTCTGACTTCACAGTTCATCAGTGATTCTGGTAGTGCTTTGAGGAGTATGAATGTATTGGATGAATGAGACATTGGTTCATTGACACTAATGTATATAGCAATCAATTTGAGGTCATTATTAATTATGTCTGAAAGAAGTCTATTGTGTTCACCAAGGTTGCATTTATTATTAGTAAAAATACTGTGAAATATTAGTGATATTTAAAATAACTCTTTTCTATTTCAATATATTTGAAATGTGTTCCTTCAGAAATCATTCTAATACGCTGATCTGCTTCTCAGGAAACATTTCTTCTAGTTTTGAAAACAATTGTGATGCTTATTTTTTGTGAAACCTGTGATTTTTTTTTCCAGTGATATTTGATGAATAGATCAATTGATCAAAAGAACAGCATTTATTTATTTGTTTTGCGGTTTTTGATTTATTTATTTATGGCTTAATTTCAAGCAACAATTTTAGAAGAGGAATTGAATTTCATGAAGTCAAAGCTGCTGGGGGGAAAATTAGTAACAAAAAGTATTTTTTATCAGAAAATATAAATAAAAAAGTAAGAAAGAAGAAATGCTAAGACAAGAAAAATTAGTTATTGTATAAAATTATGTTATTAGTTTAATTATCAGAATACATCTGTCATTGTCACATTTTTTAACTGTTTTCCATTTCATGTAGCCTCAGACAGCACACCGCCCACAGACCACCTGATCTATATTCTACAGTGCATACAAATGGACAGAGGTCATTATAATTTGTCTGTAATACCTGGACAAAAAAAAAAAAAAACAACAACACTGTACTAAATAATACTGTACTACAATGGTTAATTTACATGTTGCTTGCAAAAAATTACTTCATCAAATGACTTTTCAGCACTTTTGAATGTCAAATATGCTTTTTACAGACAGATGTTGTAGTTCTGACAACATCCACCAGCAGGGGTTAACAGGGCTATAAGCAGCCAAACTGTGACACCTCAGAAAGAACTAATCTGTGATGCATTTCCCAAAGGCATTGTTAGCTTAGGTAGATGGTAGATTGGCACAACTGATCTCTATAAACAGTACATTGTCTTACAGTGCTCTTGGGGCATGCACAACGGTGGTCCACCAATAGTCTGGTTGCACCCTTCAGGGTAAGACACCCGAGGAGAGGAGATGACTGAGGTCATGTTCAAGATCTGAACACAAACATAAACTCAATATTTGAATGCAGAAAAATCCCAGGGATGAACATTCGGTGCTCACAGAGTGCTTAAGCTTCACTCTTTTAACTTGCATTTCTTTGGTTATCAAAAATCAATTCCATGAGAAGTGCCTTTGATATGGGAGTCAGGCAAGCCCAAATGAGCAGGCTTGTCAGGATACTGAAGCAGCTAATATTCCATTACTTAGATCTGGGCAAAAAAACGAACTCTCCAATGAGAGACCTTTCAGCAGTTGACAGCAGCAGATCCTGAAACTCTCCTGGTCAGATTCTTCACATTACTATCTCCTCAACTGATGATGGGGCCCTTTTTTTGAGCACTATATGTGTATGTGTGTGTGTGTGTGTGTGTGTGTGTGTGTGTAGATAGATAGATAGATATGGAGATTCATTATATATATCTAAATATTATTTGAAATAATCTTAATATTTTAAATGACTGTATTTTTTTTCAGTCTATGCAATTTTAAGTAAGCATATTGTTGGGCCTATGCAGTTCAAATTCACATTAATAAATGTCAGTGTTTCATTTTAAAGTATTAAAAGTAAATAAAAAAGTATAAAAAGTATAAAGTAATAAATACATTTGATTATTTTTGTACAATAAACAAGTTTCTAATTGTGTTGTAAAATTTGATTAGCAAAACAGTTGTCAAATACGGGATAATAAACATTCCAGCTAAAAGATTAAATAGATAATACTTTTTAATGGTTGCTTTAATACAATTCAATTTAAATCATTGAAAACGTATATCAAATACTGCTCGTTTCATTAACTTTATTGGTTGTCTAAGAACACTGTTTGCCTGATCAGATTAGAGGAGTGTAACTGACTGCTGCATGATTGTCAATAACTAACATGTGAAACATAGGATATAATTCAGTTATGAATGGAGATATATCTCAGCTTTTTCGATGTAGACAGCTGGTGAATCAGACACCGAGAAATACACTTGCTCTTTGATCTGTGATGGCCCCATTACAGCAAACTGGCATCAGGGAGTGTAAAGATCAGTGTGTTCAGTCAGACAGGTTCTCTTCAGTGTAACATCCTGAGGGATGGCAGCAGACGAGATTAGTACTGCATATTAATACTAATGCACTGTTAGATCAGACAGAATGACAGAGAGAGTAAGAAAGTAGAGAGATGTTTGGCAAAAAAGTTACAGATATCCATCCCAGAGACGGTCAGTTCTAGTGACAGCGTGGTGAAGGTTAATGAAAGTGTCCATGAGACCATTCTAATACCGATAGTTCCGTCTTAAGACCGGTTTCCAATCGTAGGGAGCATATAGGTTTTGTTCATGTAAATAATATATACGTATATATATATACGATACATGTATTTGTACCGAACTGTCACGGTACGGATATCTCGGTTCGGTGCATGAGGCCTTACAACGAATACAGGCAATTCAGCCCCTATCCAGAAGGGGGTGCCCGCAGCAATGCAACACTGTTTGAAAACCGGCCGCCAGCAGAAGAACAGTGAATGCAGTGAGTTGCGCACTTGAAAACAAAGCCCACTAGACAGCGACCATTTATTATGTAAATTATAGGCTTTGTACTTCAGTTCCAACGGTAACACAGAGGCTGGTTCACTGTAATTTATATTGATAAAGTACCAACTGCGCTGTCAAGTTAGCAATGCTGGAACTGATGTGTTTTGTGTGTGTGTGTGTGTGTGTGTGTGTGCGCGTACGCGTACGCGCCGGCGCGATCACTTCAACTGTTTCCTTATACCAGCAGAATCAAATTTAAACATTATCTTATTAATAATGCATCACTGTATAAAGGTCTGCTTTTATTTGTGTACACTCACAATGAAAACAAAACATTGTGCTTTTGTAAAATAAAGAAAGGAACTAGGATGTCGCTTTCTTCCATTTGAGTTTCCTTTCTGTGAACAAATTAAGCCTGTCACAAAAATGAACTGAAACTCAGCGTATATATGCTACGTTACGTGTCGCACTGTTTTTTTCCCTTGTTTATCTGTAAACTAAATTAAATATATTTCAATAATTTATTCCTTGTATGTATATATGTACTGCAGAGTATATATATATTTAACATAATGTAATAATACTTAGAATTTTCACATCTAGGTGGAAAAAAATTTAATTTGTACTACTGTCTGTTCAAAATAAATCAAAAGAAACCGAGATTTTTTTTCCCCCTGTTGTACCGAAATCGTATCGAACCGTGACCCCGAACCGAGGTACGTACCGAACCGTGACATCTGTATACTGTTCTACCCCTAATATATATATATATATATATATATATATATATATATATATATATATATACAATTCAGCCCCTATCCAGAAGGGGGTGCCCGCAGCAATGCAACACTGTTTGATAACCGGCCGCCAGCAGAAGAACAGCGAATGCAGTGAGTTGCGCACTTGAAAACAAAGCCCACTAGACAGCGACCATTTATTATGTAAATTATAGGCTTTGTACTTCAGTTCCAACGGTAACACAGAGGCTGGTTCACTGTAATTTATATTGATAAAGTACCAACTGCGCTGTCAAGTTAGCAATGCTGGAACTGATGTGTTTTGTGTGTGTGTGTGTGTGTGTGTGTGTGCGCGTACGCGTACGCGCCGGCGCGATCACTTCAACTGTTTCCTTATACCAGCAGAATCAAATTTAAACATTATCTTATTAATAATGCATCACTGTATAAAGGTCTGCTTTTATTTGTGTACACTCACAATGAAAACAAAACATTGTGCTTTTGTAAAATAAAGAAAGGAACTAGGATGTCGCTTTCTTCCATTTGAGTTTCCTTTCTGTGAACAAATTAAGCCTGTCACAAAAATGAACTGAAACTCAGCGTATATATGCTACGTTACGTGTCGCACTGTTTTTTTCCCTTGTTTATCTGTAAACTAAATTAAATATATTTCAATAATTTATTCCTTGTATGTATATATGTACTGCAGAGTATATATATATTTAACATAATGTAATAATACTTAGAATTTTCACATCTAGGTGGAAAAAAATTTAATTTGTACTACTGTCTGTTCAAAATAAATCAAAAGAAACCGAGATTTTTTTTCCCCCTGTTGTACCGAAATCGTATCGAACCGTGACCCCGAACCGAGGTACGTACCGAACCGTGACATCTGTATACTGTTCTACCCCTAATATATATATATATATATATATATATATATATATGTATATATATATATATACAATAATAATTTGCATCACTTCATTTGTATTTGTCAAAGTAATGTGATCACAAAATACACAACCTGAGAAGTTAACATGCCCGACACTGCAACTATGTGCTCAACTATGTGATCATAATAGTGTGGTGTCTGTAAACAACTGTTCTTTGTTTCTTATTTGATTTTAGATGCAACAATTGAACAGAGACACAGTAAATATTTCATAATTATGAGGATAAATGCTGAATTTGCTTCCACAAAACATTACTTGATCAAATTGTGTCTGTGGGGCTTTGAAACTGGACTGAGAGAGTTTTCAAGGAGGCTTCATTTATTTGGCTCAACGGTTGATCTATAGCCGAGTCTGTTTATTTGTTGTATGGTTATAATGTATGAGCTGATGGTACTGAAGGGAAAGCAGTGGTAATAAGATGTTATTGAAACCCTGAAGGGAACTGTGTGTCCATATTCTACAGAACAGAGTACAGCCTATTGCCCTCAGAGTGGCCAACACCATATTACAAACCGCTAGCAATAAAACACAGTAAGTCACTTATTCAGAAAGATCAAGCCGACCTTTTTCTACAGAGACAAATTTGGATGCACTTGATAACCTGCTGAGGAATTACCCTGCTTACTGTTTTTGTGTGTTCCTCACAGGGTTAAGGATCTGACCCAAACTTAGTGGTGAAACCCCATGAATTTGTGCTTCAAATATTATTACACTGGCATAATTTTATAGGAAAATGACTCAAACTCATGCAGTCTGCTTCTGCCCATGTTCTAACTTCAAGGTCACGGATCTAACCCTTTCATAACTACTACAGATACATATAAATGCATAAAACATAGCAGTATGTTAATCAAGAACAAGTAATCAACTGCTAATTAAGTTCAACTATAATTTAAATTAATAGAAACAAATAAATTTCCACAGAAAGCCTGGTGCATTGCCCACATTCAGAATTTATTTAACTCACTGGATCACCAATAAAAATTATAAAGATAATAAAATAAAATAAAAATAAATAAAATAAAAACATTTATAGTATAAAAACCACAAGTAATAATAATAATAATAATAATAATAATGTATTATATATAAAAAAACAGTAAAAAAACACAAGTAATAATAATAATAATAATAATAATAATGTATTATATATAAAAAACAGTCAAAAAAACACAAGTAATAATAATAATATATTATCATAACTGATAATCTAAAATATATAAATAAAATATATTTCTAAAAAAAACAATAATTCACACATAAATGAAAAAATACCATCTTAAGAGATGCCAAATTGCAAAGAGTGTATATTTTTTATGTTTTTTAATATGTTGTTTGCAATGCAGTGCTACGAATAAAATAAATGTACAAATTAAATTATGTAAAATTAAATAAAACAAAATATTACTTAAACAGTTGAAATATTTTGAGTCAAATGCCTTGAACAGTTCAATGGGTTCTGAAAGCCGTGAAAGGCAATGGCTAAATTGTCCTTCACCCTCTACATGCACAGACCTCTCAACATGGATCTATATATTCTGAAGATTAACACGTCATTAATCACTTCGACCCGGTGAGTGCATCTACTGTGAAAAATCCTGGAAGAATGAAATAATCCGTTTTAGCATTTGGATGTTTTATGTAAAGAGCTTCTATGCAGAACATCAAATGAATCAGTGAATCTGTGATTCATTGTTGTGAATCACAAGTAGTCTAATTGATTTACATGAGTGAACCTTTTGATTTACATGAACTGTCAAAATAGGTAGAGTCTGATTAATCTGAGGCACTGTGTGACATTTTGCATCTTTTGTAGCAAAATATTTATTAGTATTAATTGTTCACCATTTTTGACCATTTAGTGTTTTATTTATTTATTTATTTATTTATTCATTTGGAAGGATATCAACCCCTGCTTTTAAATGCTGACAAGACAGCTTATTAATTGATTATCAAAAGAAATCACACACTAGAGTTTTCACTGCATCTCAGTTTTCAGAGCAGCCAACCAACAACACAGCAGCTAACAAACTAGAGCAATAACTGGTTTAGACTTCCTGATTAGCCAACATTTCTTAAAAAAATATGATTTCTCATCTAAAAATCTTGTGGGAGCTGAAGCCACAGAGAGGACTGCAGGACTCTCCGCTGTGATGGTGATATTGTTGAAACTTATTATTACTTTCTTAATACTTTCCTTACTACAGCTTTGGGATGACATAAAAAGGAAATAGCAGCAAACTAAAGCTATTATCAAGACAAAATGTTTCATTTTTCCGAACTTTAACAGTGACAAACCTTGGAAAAGCGGACTTTTTGCAGTACAGCTCAATATTACAGATTTTGAAAAGTCTTGTAAACTGTATATACAACTGTATATCTATATATCTATAGATATTTGGCACACATAACCTCAAATAAGCTCACAATACTGTAGATATCAGACTCTTTTTAGACATTTATTTCACATTTGTATAGGATTTCAGTTCATGTTTTCATTGCTGAGCACTGAATGGAAAACATCAAGAATAAGGGATTGTAATAGAGAGAGAAGAGAGAGAGAAAGAAAGAAAGAAAGAAAGAAAAATGTCCTCATGAGATAAATGTTGTTGAATATGACAAACAAAAGTACATAATATGTAGTGTACTATAATCTAATTTTAGTTATTTTATATGTAAAAACTACAATATTATAATTTATCCTGATCAATTACAAACAATTATAAAAGGCTTTTTAATCCATTATTTGTAGCAATGTAATAAAATCACAATGAATGCAAAATCCGGGGTCAATAACTATGATGCAAGTATAATTTTGAAGTCAGCTATTATCATGTCATTCAGTTTCAATTATGATGATATGATAAAAACAGGCTCTTAAATATGAATTCATGAATTACAAATTTTATTTGACCGTTAAAAAAATATATTTTAAAAAATTCTAAACTGGAACATATTTAGAGTTAAACTTTTAATATTAAAATACAATATGTATTTTACAATATGCATCCAGTGGAGTGTATAAAAAATAAAAAATAAAAATATTTTTGCCTCTCTGCCATCCTGTTTTATGTTAGCGTGCAAAACCCCTGAGAAAGAATGGAGATACACAGAGACATATAGGCTAAATCTGATTTATCTCTTAGATCAAAATCTCATTTGGAATGATGAAGCAGTGCAAGTTGAATGAGGGCAGTTGCTAAAACGGCTGAAAGAAACTTAAGAGAGACATTGTCTTTTTATCATCATACGTTTCCAGAGAGCGCTGAGTGAGCTAATATGAGCTGTCCTATATTCAGTGAGTGATACAGACACCACAATCAGTAGTGGCAGTGGGTGGGATTCACGCTTTCATACAGCCGTACACAGGTGACAGATGACTCTAAGATATTTCAGTGAGGTTACTGATGGACATTGATTTCCACAGGTAGACTGTCAAGTGTGTAGACCTAGAAGATGATGGCTGATAAAAAAAAAGAAAGATACAGAGAGTATAAAACAGCGTTAGTAAGAGTACAGTAATTTATTTAAAAAGCAGAAGGTAAGGAGAGGTGAATGACTGCATCCCAAAATGCAAGCAAAAACAACTATTTCTTAGTTCCTATTACATTCCTAACTTCCATAATGGGTTTAATACGAAATGTATTAAAAATATAAAATGATTGTATTTATTTACAATATGACAACTGAACAGGATTTTTTGAATTAATGTGCAAGTGAAGTCATCAGATCAACAGTGTACCACAGAACTCTTTTAAGTGTTTACATATTTATTTAGTATGTTTTTCACATGTATCCTCCGTCTGAGGCAATCCCAGAATGCACTGCAATGAGGTCAGTGAATAAAAGCTAACTGCGCCCCAACACCACTGTAAACAAAATACACATTTTCTAAACATGTAATAGATCCTGGCATATGAAATGAAATAAATCTAGATATTGTAGACTATTTGGAACACATACATTCACAATCTCACATTGATATCAGACTCTTTATAGACATTTAAGGCAATGTTTGTATGGGGTTTCAGTTCATGTTATGAACTAAACTAAACTAAAAATCCAAAAGTCCAAAAAGCACTACAAATTGTTAAAAAAGGTAATTATCAAAATAATTTTTAATCCAGAAAATATAATAATATAATATAATATAATATAATATAATATAATATAATATAATATAATATAATATAATATAATATAAAACCAGATTCCAAATTGCAGTGAGTGTACTTTTTCATGCTTTTACTCATTTTGCATGCTTTTAATATATTATGATGATGGCAAAAAAAAGGCATAAAGCAGTTTCTATTTTTATAGAAACTTATTTTCTATTTCTGATACTTATTTTCAGTTTTTATTAAAGCTTTGTGTAAACTGTAATCTTATCACCAGGGGTTCATGAAAATTATTGTTTGCTGTTGCCTAAGATATAGATGCTGTGAGCTTATCCTGACTTCATGTGTAAATAAGACGCTGTTTGTTCACAGGCGCTCCTAGTAGTTAATATTCTATGTGCTGCGCATTGAAATTTGCCATTCTCCTCAACGTCATCTTTTTTTCAGTGAGCTGTTTGTGCACAGACAAGCTTGCCTCTCATTAAGCATGGAAAGAGAGCTTCATTGGTGCTGACTGCAGTCATCTTTACACATTCACAAACAGACCCAACTCTAAATGCATAGGTTGCAGCAAACCGTAGTCCTGGTCAAAGGCCCAGAGTTTGATTCCAGGCGATTTAGTTGAAAATGATGCATGAATAGCCGGTTGAAATATGTGAAACTCATGCATATAGAGCTATGACAGAGATTTTTACAGACACATTGGATAAAGAAATGTCTGAAAAATGCACGCTTGAATGAACTTTCACTACTTTAAATACGTTTAGCTGGCTCCTCCTTGGTGGTGTCAAATGTCATATCACAATATTTACTAGAATATCTTATCTTAAAATTAAATAAATATAAATAAATATATATATATATTGATATCATCTTCAAATTTGAAACATACTTGAAACATGATTTTATAGCAATATTAGATTCCAAAATGTTTTGTTAAATATTATTTTTATACAATACATATTTTATATATGTTTAAATATATTTTACTTTTTTTAATGCTTTCACTTTACCAATAATCTGCTGATTGTCATCTTTAAAAATAGACCAACCTTAGGTCAGTATTTCATAGCATTCCAATTATAACAATTTAAAAGTTCAGATTTTTTCAAAAAGAGGGGAGTGCCAGTTAATATTATTTTCCCCATTATAAATTATATTATTATTATTATCAACATTTACTTGATTACAGACCTAGGACAGAATCGTAAATATACAGACCTAGGAGAGAATTGTAAATTAATTTTATGTTATAACTTTTTACTAAAAATATTTTCCATTCCAGATCTCAGTTAGGGTTACAAAATTAAAATTGAACTTGCATATCTACTCAAAAAAAAAAATTAACGAACATACTGGCTAGACTAGAACATGTTTTGTGCTTCCTTAGAGCTGATAGGTTGGTTGATTTAGGGTGTGGATTGGTTTAGAACTTTACTTTTTTAAAAGTCTTTCCAAATTCTTACCTGTGGGTGGACGTACCCTTCCCTTTCTGTCCGATTTATCATCCATTCCCCTCAGGATTTACTGGTCCATTCACATTTGTTCATTTAATGGAGCGATTCCTCTTTCATACAGCATATGTTCAGGAAAGTGAGGGTCAATTTATGAGACTGACACTGACAGATTCCTCAATACTAAAGCCCAGAATTTACAGCACGTCTAAATTCAACCCTCTACCTGACCATTCAGTCGTCTTTATTGGTCGCAGCTTTTCGAGTGCCTGTAGTGCTCGCTTTGACCTTCCAAAGTTCAGCATTGGAGTCTTAAGTTGTATCTTTACAAGAATTATTACATTTTGTAACGGAATAATGAAAAGGCTAAGGTCACACTGTCTGCGGCAAAAAATGAAAGAATATAAATTATGTGTTCTCTCTCAGATATACTAAATGAACAAATCAAAGTTTCAAAAATAAGCTAATTTAAGCAAATTATTTAACTGAATTAATAATTCACTTCCATACAGTGTATTTTTGAATGCATAATTTATGAATGTGTAAAACTGACCGAAGATATTATTCAATTATGAAAAAAATGTGAAATTCATATTTTTTGATAGCTTGATAAAACCCCAGAAGTGTCCAAAATTGCTGGAAAAAAATATACCTGCGTTGTCAGTGATGATTATGACATTTTCAATAAAAGACATTAAGTTCTCATTAATTCATCTATGGAGTGAATGATTCAGTGAATCATAACAGACAAAAATAGAGTAGCCTAATCTTTTTTAGTGAACTCAATCAAAAAGGATGATTAATTTCAAATGTTTCTGGCATGAAACAAAATCCCTACCACTATTTGCAATCATTTATACTATCACATTAACTTAGTGCAAAGGACATACTGTAGTGCTTGGGTTTTGCCATTTGAGTTTGGCAATTAACCACAGATGCACATTTATATTATTCAACACTGAGGTAACATTTTAATATGCCGCTTTGCTCGCTTTTTTGTGGCTTCCAGAAAGCTTTTAAAATTGTTTGTCATTCAGTGGCACAGAAAAAGCCAAAAGGAATGGTTTTCAATGCCATCTGCTCTTGAGTTGAGGAATATCAGGGCTGCTTCAGAGACTGAAAAATCATTCTGCCAAGTGTAAGACTGACTCAAGCTGTTCAGAACAACAACAACAAAAAACTCTATGGCTTTTGCCCTACATTTGACCCTCTGTGGAACAGCTTTCCAAATCTGTTTGCTATACAGTACCTGTTATTTCAAAGGCCCATGTCCAATCAAAAATGACTACTCTCAAAAGCATAATGCAATACCAAAAAATCTACTTTGAATTTAATTCTACGCTGTTCCCTACAGAACATTATTACATTTTGTAACAGTAAAGAAAAGGCTAATGCCACATTGTGGCAAAAAATAAAATTAAATAAAAATTGTGTGTATATATATGAAATAAGTTATAACAGTAAGTTGAACCTCCCATTCAAACTCATCCAAACCAGCAATTGCAGGTTTTGAATAAACAAACTGATTGATATGAATTTTGCATTAGCTGAATACCGACTGCAGCACGAGAACCAGCACCATTTTGGTGGAAAAGAGGTATTAGTGTACAACAGACACATTTGGTCATCACACCAAATGACTTTGTACTTTTGTGGGTTTTATGTCTGAGAGAACAAGCCCTAGTATCAGGAGCACAAAGACTTTGGAGAATCTCCAATCCACATAAAATATTCAGGCTAACAAAAAAACTCCCTAGTTTTTGATGGCTGGTTCAAAGCCCATTACAACTCGTTTGAAAAGTTACCAGTGGGAGAAGTTCTTTAGAGAGTCTAAGAGGAGCAAGCAGTGATGATGTGGCAGCTATCTTCTCCTTTTTTTCTCCAGAATCCCTGACAGAATACTCAATAAACAACATCAAGCCAGAGTCCTGATTTTCAGGGACTAAAGGGACCGAGGGATCAGTCGTACCTTTTCCTGCCTCGCAAAACTTGAATTCAGCTTCATCTGTGAAAACCCAAAAGTCATGGGGCAAAAACAGTTGTGTGTGTGTGTGCGTATATATATATATATATATATATATATATATATATATATATTCTTTAAAGGGCTGGTTCACTGGTTTTTTTCTAGGCTTGATTGGGTTTATGGTGTGCAGTCTAACATGTGTTAATGCTTAGTTTAAAAAAAACGCATTATTTTTCACATAATTTACTATTATTCCACACCACTCTGTCCCTTCTCTGAGAAACAGGCTGATATTTTCCTGTTTTTAAGAAGCCCCGCCCTCAGAAATGGGCGATAGGCTCCGATTGGTTAGCTAGCCCAGTATATTGTGATAGGCTAAACCACCTCTAGTGCGTGTCTAAACGTCCTGCCCCTCACCTCAGCGGCATGTGCTCCGGTTGTATTGTAAACAACGGCATCATTAATATCGCTTATCAGTTTGAGCCCAATTGAGAAGAAGATGATATTATTGAAGAGGATCATTCAGAACCTGTGCAAGCACAGCTTTTTAATGGTAGGCCAATGTTTTTTGTTTGTTGTTGTCTCATTCTTCTAGATATGCTGTTATGTGTAAATGCTACTGCTTATGTTAGCTTTTAATATACGGTTTTATCCTGATTAAAGCTTTAATACAGTACGGCAACTGTATTAAAGTGTTGTTTAACGCTTCTCATAGCTATGTGAAAATAAGTATAATTGTAACAGTTCATTTTTGGAGTTGAGCTGAATGAGAGAGAGAGAGAGAGAGAGAGAGAGAGAGAGATGCAGAGCGTGTGCAGAGCAGGGGAACGCGAGGAACAGTATTAAGAACTGCTGCTTTAGAACATTGATTTTGAAACTTCCATTAGAATCGTTAGAAGACAGAATCGCGATTCATATATGAACAGATTTTTACGTGCACCTCTAGTTTTCTCTTCCTCTTCTCTAAAGCAGCGCAGGCCTCGCCCCCTTTGCTGCCTTTTCCCGAGGGCGGGGTTTATCTGGGTTTATGATGCTCCGTTTGCTTTGAACTTTCAGCTTCGTAACTTTGCAGATATTGTTTATGCTCAAACAGCAACATTACACACTAACTAATGTTAAAAAATGAATTCGCAATCAACCACCCCTTTAAAGATTCAGACACATAAATATATAAACACAAATTGCAAACACGTATGAGGAAACATAAGTAATCTATCTATCTATCTATCTATCTATCTATCTATCTATCTATCTATCTATCTATCTATCTATCTATCTATCTATCTATCTATCTATCTATCTATCTAGCTAGCTATCTATCTATCTATCTATCTATCATCCATCCATCTATCTCTAAAACATTTGAATATTTTTGCCATATTTAATTAAATGTGAAATGTGCAACAAGGTTGTGTAAATATGTTTCTTCATTTACGAACATCATATCTCACACTGACCCTCTTTATGAAAAAAATAAAAAAGAAAAGAAAATAGCACAGTCTTTAAGCAAATTAATGAGGAAAATAAATAAAAAATCTCTTAAATTTTCGAATATAATACCCTCAAATCGCAGTTAATTCTTCCATAATATCTCTTCAATAACTGATTATATGCCCTCATGCATTAATCAATCACTTAAGTGCTAATTATTGCCAGTAATTTCTCTTCAGCGGTTAAATTCACGGCTACAAAGAGGGGGAAAAAGTGCACCGCCTGCCTTTTATCACATTGTAAGATAATTATAAGCTTGTAATGCTCAATTAAATGAGACAGAACACTGATAGACATGCCAGCGGAAACTTTTTTTAACACCACGCCCACCTTAAAAGAGCAATTAGCGCTATTGTTCTGTCAGTGGTGGGTGTATTTTGTGGTCGGATGCTCTGAGCTTAAGACTGGATATTTTTTAGATTAAACCATGTGGGTTTCGCAGACAAACCTGGTGCGGATCAGGCCCCATGCTCTCTCGCGTGACGTCTGTCTGCCAAGGGTGGCAATCTGGCACCAAGAAAGCATCAGCGAGGTCAGGGAAGCGTATCTGAGCACACCTGTCAACACAGATGTGGATTAACAAACAGTTGTATTCTGGATTCGCACTACCATACTCTGGCAAGGTTGACTGCAATATTAAGGCTGATAAATAAAAGATCAAGGCGACATTTTTTATTTAGCAAACTACCGTAACGTCTGATTTCCTGAAGCAGTCAAAGCATGTCAGTGAACCAAACGTGTAATTACATTAATCTCAAATTCCCCATGCAACAAGGATATCCATAGAAAGATAGAGATATTATATGAGGCATGCCATTTAGAATTGATCGTAAAACAGTCCTCAATCAAAATGCCCTTGGGAAGGTGAACAAGTCGGACATGACAGCACAGTCACACACTTTTAATATTCCCCCGTGTCTCTCTCACTATCTGTCTGTCTATCTGCAAACATGGCATTCATCATGTCAACACCTCTGTGGACGTTCCAACCACACATGTGTGTCTATATGATTTATACCTCTGTCATGTAAATGTTTGCTATCTTCTGGTGACTCCTGTCTTGTCATTTTAAAATCTGTATCAGTATATATTACAGTTTAAATTCTCATTTCCTCTAGCAAATATTAGTGCTTGCAAAACAGCAAAAATAGTGATAAAGGTTTTGATGACATGAACTAAAAATTAATATTGATGAAATGGGAGGGGGAAATCCTGCCCATACCCAGCTAGGGAAAAATGATAAAAGCACTTATGTTCATCTACTGAAGGGTAACTGTGATTAAATTAAACAAAACAGGGTCAAAACCCATTTTGGACCCATTACTATGTTTCATGTTTTTGAAAGAAATTTCTTATGCTCATCAAGCCTGCATTTATTTGATCAAAAATACAGAGAGAAAAAAATATATGATATATATATATAATATTCAGCAAGGATGTGTTAAATCATCAGTTTTGCATCACAGAAATATATTTTAAAATACAGTAAAATAGAAAACCATTATTTTAAATTGTAATAATATATTTCACAATATTATTGTTGTTGTTTTTTTTCTGTATGTTTTTTATTGGGTGGTGGGGGGGCCTCAAACATGAATTTTGCCTAGGGCCTCCTAATGTCTAGAACCGGCCCTGTAAATTTATTAAATCTTTATGATATATTTTTGTTGTGTTCCATTCATAACTGATTTTTTTTTTCCTGAATGTATAATAAATTTAATTTAGGGCTGCAAAGTGGAACTGGAATATAAATTAAAACTTAATTTTAAGCATACATTTAAGTTAAAAGACATTTAATTTAATTCATACAAAAATAAATAAATAAATAAATACATTTACATTTTGAAATAAAAAAGTTTGTACAATTTTGGGAGTTGGCTTGACATTTATTTGTTTTTACTTATGTGCATGTATGTACAGTATGTATGTATGTACGTATTTAAAAATGTATGGGCCGTACAGACACATTTATAAGCTAGAGTGAAAGACCATCATTTTGCTAAATAAATTAACTTCCTGTCATTTCCTGAATTTATAATACATTTAATTTAGGGTTGCAAACAGGAACTAGAATATACATTTTAACTTATTTTTAGGGATGCATTTAAATGAAAATACATTTAAATTAATTTATACATTTAGAAAAACAAAAATAATTTAAAATTGTAACATAAAAAAGTCACATTTTGGGAGTTGTCTTGACATTTATTTGCTTGTATTTGTTTATCTATGTATGCATGTATGTATTTTAAGATTTATGGGCCTTACAGACAAATTTATGGACTAGAGTAAAACACCATCATTAAAAAAAAAAAATAACTTCCTCTCATTTCAACTCAATTTCCTGTGGGGTTTGGGCAATTTAAATTAAATTCACTCATGACCTGAACAGGAACTCATTCTAAAGTTCAACATTTTGCCTAATCATGACAACTACATAAATACAATAAAGCGCATTTCAGCAGCAACATATGCTGTTCCTAATTATATGAACCTTAAAAAAAAGCAAAGAAAGCCAAACTAATCTAAACATTTTGTCTTTGAGTCTAATACTGTTTTCCTGTATTTTTTTAGTCCTGTTCTGCCTCCCTCAGACCTACTGTACATGTTCAACATGTCACGTAACACTGAGACTCATTAACTGCAGAACTATATGATAAAATTATGCCATGGAGCTTGCGGGGGCTGACTGTACACTGGTAGCATAAGCACTATGTATACTTGAGCACTGACTAATTATCAGTTCCATATGTAAATAAATAATTTCAGTCATTTCCATATGTAAATAACCGCTTGTGCTCCCAGATCTCTGAGGTATATGTGCATCCGTGGATAAACTGAGCTCCCTCTGTTTGACTCACTCAAACATACGTATGTTTGTCCATCAGTGGCTTAGTTATGCTCAGTAAATGCCAATAAATTATATGCCTTATGAGTTTGTACTGTTCAGCGAACCTTGAAGTGGTTTCCATTACCCTTTTTTACACTTCTGCATGGGTGCCAAAATATGTAAACTAATTTTTTTGTATTTCAGTGGGTATGTGCAGCAAAATGAACCTATTTCGTTTATTTCGTGTCTTCTTGTTGCAGTCTAGCTTAAAAATGTGGATATTTGTGGACAGTATAGAGAGCTGGTGAAAGTGTTGAACATGTATGTGTACTGAAGAGCTAATCACTTCATCTGACGGCATCCTGATCTATTCACTCATGCTCTCATTTTATGCATCGGTCATGCCCTGCAAATGTCTCTTAAATGTCTGAGATGATCTAAATAACGTCTCGGTTACGTATGTAACCCTCAGTTCCCTTAAGGAGGGAACGGAGACGTCACGTCGGAGGACCGATGAATTGGGATTTGCCGTCCCTGACCCAGCAATCTCATCATGCACCTCCGGGAAGAAAGATACTGGAGTGGGGCCATGAGAACCAGCGAGCACCACCCTGAGAAACCAATGGTCCAACCTAGAGGGTTCGGTACGCGGTGGAAGATTCCACTCGAGCCCGACACTCTCGGCGGCCCGGGAAAGCATAGCCATCATTTCCGGGTCCGTCTCCGGCACCGCTGACCACCCAGAGGGCGGCAGCGCTGACGGATCTTCATCCCCGGAAAAGTCGGATGTCGATTGCAGCATCGGAGGGAGCCTCAGAAGAAACAAGTGGTACCCCCCGGAAGGGTCCAGCCTGCTCTACTGAAAGCTCCGCTGGTTTCGCAGTGCCGGCGGGTTCGGGCATCCCCAGAGGGGAATTCCTCACCGTGACCGTAAAACCAGTCCGCCCACTGCTAGAAAAAGGACGCCCCCGGCTGCTGCCAGAGGGAACCCCAGATCTAGGCAGTGGCACGGGCACTCCACCCCCTTGCAGGCAACAGAGTCTGGTCCACAACTCCGAGATGGTCATGCCCCCGCAATGGGAGCTGCCTACTTATACTCACGCTGTGATCAGCAGCAGCTGGATGCAATAATCGCATGCCAATGTGCATTGGCTCGTTTAGTTTACACTCAAAGTAGATTGGTCCCTCTGAGCGAGATCCCAATTCGTCGGTCCTCCGACGTGACGTTGAGAGTGACCGACTGAAAGGGAACTGATTTAGCAGAACTCTTTCTTATATATTAAAATCACTCAACAGATTATATGACAGTATGAGTATGACAAGTTTAGCAGTTATTCATTTGACTGGCATTTAATTACCCTACGGTTTTGCTCATATCTTATATCTTAGCAGAAGATTCTGTCAAACTTAAAGCAAGAGTTGATTTTCTTTCTTGTATGGAACAGGACCATAACAAGTCATTGTACAGTGTTACCCATTTATCAGTTACCATTTAGCAAAATAAATGTACGGTGCAATGTATTTAATGTTTTTTTTTCTTCATGCATGATAAAAAATCTTATAGCCATGCTGTTGAGCTGGGGTCAATCTGACACACGCCTGATTTCCAAACTGCTCAAAATACTGATCAAACTAATTTATTTCTTGAAATGTTGTGCAACTTTTTTTTCTACCATGGTGTTTTATTTAAATTTATTTATTATTATTATTATTATCCAGCAAAGATGCATTAAATTGATCAAAAGAGACAGTAAAGACATATATGTTACAAAATATTTCTATTTCAAATAGATGTTCCTTTGAACTTTCTATTTATTCTGGAAAATCCTGGAAGAAGAAGAAAAATGTTTCTTCAGCACAGGGGCGTAGTTTGTGGTGGGAGGGGGTTATATCCCCCCCAATATTTATACCATGGTTAATGGAAACCTAGGATCAGGCTATTAATTAATATTTTAAATCGCTTTTTTAGCGCTACGAACCAAACAGAGCAGTTATCTGCACAATATGATTGAAGCACAGTTCTTGAGCTGCACGGGAATCACCCTATACCAAGTGTGATGAGATTTGCGCAAGCCATTCCTATCGCGAAGCTGATGGTGAAATATGTGATCTATTTGAATTATTTAGAGAAACAGCCACTTTAAAATGCTATGGAGAAAGTCGAACAGTATCTAAAAAATGCAAATAAACTAAAAAGACTTGAACCAGCACTAACATATAGGCCTATTAAAATCTTTTTAAACTACTCATGATCACCCCCCCCCTTGCTTAAGCAGCAAATCAGCATATTAGAATGATTTCTGAAGTCTCATGTGACACTTAAAACTCAGTTTGCATCACCAGAATAAATTACATTTTAAAATATATTCAAGCAGAAAATTGCTATTGCTATTTTTACTCTATTTTTGATCAAATCAAAGCATGCAAGAAACGGCTTGCTCTGAAAAGAGCTGTTTTTGACAGGGTACAAAGGGTGTTGTTCCCCTTCAGGAACTCGAGCTGCGTTGAGTCGCTTTGGGAACGCCCCTTGCGTGACCGCGTTCTGAAGCACGTGTCAAATCCGTCCAATGGAGCAGCGAGACGTCACGAGCAGGGTGACGTAAGCACCAGAAAGCATAAAAGCACATCCGGCCGGGCGCAAACCAGCTTCTGCTCTTCAGTAGCGCTCTGTGTATGTGTCTGTCTATTTACTGTTGTCTGTCCGCACAAGCACTCATATATATAAAACAATGAGAAAGTCTATGGCGAGCGAACGGCATTACAAACGCTGTGTTTCTCCCTGCCCACGATATCTGGCGGCAGGGGATACACACGATGTGTGTGTCATTTGTTTAGGAGCAAAGCATGCACGGTCAGCTTTCGAGGTCACGAGGGTAAGAGAAGGCCAGTCACTCACTGTTAAACAGTTTCTGAGGCTGTTCGGCCTGATGGCAGCGGCGTCCAACGTGATAACTTTTGGCCTGCTGTACATGAGACCCTTGCAGTGGTGGCTCAGAACCAAAGGATTTTCCCTGAGGGGGAATCCGCTTTGCATGATCAAGGTCACGCGGCGATGCTTACGTGCCTTAGACATGTGGAAGAAACGTTGGTTCCTGGTTCAAGGCCCGACGTTAGGGGCTCCGTCTCTTTGCCATACTCCCTGCATCCCTGCAGGCGCTACTTCATCGAAGCTGGTTTGCGCCCGGCCGGATGTGCTTTTATGCTGTCTGGTGCTTACGTCACCCTGCTCGTGACGTCTCGCTGCTCCATTGGACGGATTTGACACGTGCTTCAGAACGCGGTCACGCAAGGGGCGGTCCCAAAGCGACTCGACGCAGCGTCTCGTTCCCTCGGGGAACCATGGTTACATATGTAACCTAGAGACGTTTTACACTACCATTGAGAAATTTTAACCAAAGTAGGTTATAGACTTTTCATTAAGACCCTAAAGAATCATATCGACTTGTGGAAAATCGGCATTCGATGACCCCTTTAAATAGTAGTGCATGACCTCTGAAGTGTCTCAAATGTCACATGATCTCAACAGTTGACACTTCCTGGATTAATGTTCCTGTATACAATACAATACAATAACCATCTTACATGACTTCTTTAGCTGACTTAACTAGTCAAGCTAAATATTACCCATCTGCATGCAAGGGTAGTGATGCCGCAGTGTACAATAATTACATTTTGTCTGAACAGCAGGACTGACAGTTTCACAGAGCAGCAGTGTAAGTGCAGGCCATCTGTTTGAGTGAACTATGAGTCCAGTGACAGTTAGACAAAGCCAACTTGCATAATGAAACGCCATGTACTACATTATCATTTGCCCTAAGTGACCCCTGACAAACCACAAGACCACCAAGAGCTCTCAGTTTTTATAAGGCAATGATGAGCCCAAATCTAAGCAATAGGCCTACACTTTTGTTTTTCCATTATTTCTAAATGGAATAATTTTGCCATTAGTTTATTGACATAGGTAATTACTTGAAAATACAGTAGACATTAGCTGAAATAAAATGAACCTTAAACTCATTTTTATTTCAGATAGCTGACATATTTTAGCTGAAGTACTAAAATAACTAAAACTAATATGAATTACAAAAACACACAAGAAAATTGCGTAAACTAAAATTAAATTGCACTGCAAATAAATAAATAAAATTTTTTTTAAAAATCCTTATTTAGTATTTTTGTCTTGTTTTCCGGGACAAAAAAAATCAAGATATACTTATAAAAAAATAATCAACATAGTTAAAAAAAAAAAAGTATGCTGATTTAAGAATGTTTAGATATTTGTACTGAAGAACAAGACAAAAATAAGGGAAAAAAATATTTTTGCAATGTGAAAACATAAAATCTAATTCTAAATATTAACAAAAACCTATAACAGTATGTCAGTAATACAAAAATAACACTGGTGATTACACACTATGGTTGCATTTACAGAAGCATAAATCAATACAAAAACCTTGGAGCTCATAGTAGGTCTGTCTTGAAAGGTTTGTACATTAACTAAAAATATTTTCTTCTGTGGAGAAAAGTAATGAGAAATTAACCTCCAGAGCCCTGCTGTTACACTCTATTATTTGACTGAATATGACCTCAGTGTCTTGTTATGGGTAGGAAAAACTTTCCTCTGTCACTCTTTGACCATGTCTGAGAAAGTCGAGCAGCTTGTACAGCAGTAGGGAGACTGTTTCAGCCGTGTGCCATCAACAGGCATGCTGGGAATAAACATGTCCACCTGCCATTCATTTCTGTCTCTCTATTGCAACACAGGCAAAACCGAATCTCAACAACAGGACCACCAAAGGCAAGAGTCAGTGCTCATCAAGCCACATCATTATACAGCCTGAGCACTAATGAGGAAGACGCTGTGAGTGTGACAGCCTCGGTCTTGAATATCTCTTGGGGGTACAGAGTGTTGAATGTAAACAACACAGAGGAACAAAAAGTCCATGAGGACCACTAGTTGCCCATATGTAGTCTTACATGCACATCAATGGAAATACGTAAGTCCCGCTTTGTGCCAACTCCATAGGCCATACACATGGTCACCCTCTCCGCTCTCTTCCCAGCCATCTGTGGACATGCTGAGCACCCAAATCATGGCTGGGTCTGCCACATAAACACGTTGCCTTCTCTACAAGAACATGGCAATGAAGTCATCCCTGTTGGCATCACTGGAACAACATCCAACTAAAACAAAGAATCAATGTGCTTTAGCTTGCTTCAAGAAGAATTATTATTCAGTTTTCTGTTTGCACATGTTTTATGCATTTGTTTTGCCTCTACAATTTCATATTTAAAATAATGTGCTATAAAAATCTTCTGTTGTTGTCTGAACAGAAAAAAAATACAAACCCATATGCATTTTGAAGTTCCGTTTTAAGATTTTTAAAAAATGTTTTTGAAAGTCTTCTGCATTTATTTGATAAAAAAATAGAGTAAAAACAGTAATATTCAGATATATTACAATTATTACAAAACTGTTTTCTATTGTAAAATATTTTATAAATGTAATTTATTCCTGTGAATACAAAGAAAATTTTAAATTACAATTTACTTGATCAATAATTATAATTTGTGTTAAATAAAAGTATTAATTTGTTAAAAAAATAAATTCAAATGAATGGATGAATCATTGATTCATAATCAATGAATTAATCTTACTGACCCCAGATTTTAAACAAAAGGGTACATTATATGAAGTATAAATATTGTCTGGAAATGTTTTCAAATACAATTTTTGGCATTTTTGACTCATGTTTTTGTTGTTTTATTGTCCATGATGTGAGATTCATAAGTTTGTTTAATAGCACGTCTCTCCTCAAGAAGCCATGATTCATGTACAGCAGGTTGGCTTACACACCAAAATATAATACTTGGTATTAAAAAACAAACAGAGAAGCACTGCAAATTAAGGCAAAAAAAAGATTTTCTGCATGAAAAGGCAAAAAACTCATTTAAGGTGTTTATGATAAAAAGATTTGATGTTCAGGAGGGGTTTTGGTTCTTTGGGCTAACCAGAGCTAGTTGTCATTCAGTGGCTGATGCTAGTGATGGGCTTGCACTAATTAATGAGGGCTTGTGTGTGGGTTTCTCTCAAAGGAGTCGCCTAATGAAAGAGATTCCTGCTGTATTGCCCATTTACCCAAGAACAAGCGCAGCAGTGTAGAGATCCCATCTCTGGCTGTGTAGCTCTAGCAGCTGTCAATCAAACTAAAGCCTCCTGGTGCCTGGGAGGCGCAGATTCCATCGCTAAAGGCACACGGACTCATGTGCTATAAGCGCGGAAAGCATGCTTAATGCAAATACCAGCAAATCTAGATGCTGAGAATGCACATTTAAAGTTGTATACTGGCAAACCTTTGATTAAAATCTCATTTATTTCATGTCATTTCATTTTAATGCATTAAACAGAGAGGGGGAAAAAAACCTACCAAAAAACTGTCATGTAATCACCATAGAAGACCCTTTTTCTGTTGCTGGTGCCCGAGGTCTGGAGGTTTGTGATGATCTTTCATTCTGATCAACACATGAAAGCACAGTGATATGAGAAAGATGAGAACATTTATGAACTGTTCCGTGAACACGCTTCAGTTTTTGATGGCTAACAGCGTGTCTACATTGCTAGTTCAGCGACATATATTTCATAGACATAGATCACATGCTCTGACACACTGAGCCATGATGCTTATGTAGGCAACACGAGTGAAACATTTATAATTTATGTTTTATATTTACCGTACTATGATTAAAATGGAATACACATAGACCGGAAACCAAATGGAAAACCAAATCTATTTCAAAAATTGTATTTATCTTTTATCCATTATTATTATTATTATTTTTATTATTATTATTATTACGTATGAGCTTTAAGGTCTGATTTAAAATTTCTGATCATTTATGTTACCAAAAAATACAGTAAAAACAGTAATATTGTGGAAAATAGTATTACAATTTAAACCTTTAAAAGAAGTCTGTAGCCACCACTGCAAATGATGCACAACCCTCATATGGTTTTGTGATCCACAAATGTTTAAAACAGATATTTTAATTATATGCACTGTCAATTGTCAATTGTATAGTGCTGTCAATCAATTTAATAATAATAATAATAATAATCACACTTTTTTTCTGAAATTAATTAATCACACTTTACATGAATGTTTTTAAATATACTATTATATTGTAATAATTTCACATGCAATCTTCAAATTAAAGAAGACATATTATACCCCGTTTTACGATATGTAATATAAGTCTCTGGTGTCCCCAGAATGTGTCTGTGAAATTTCAGCTCAAAATACTCCACAGATCATTTATTATATTATTTTGAAAATGCCTATTTTGAGTGGAAGCAGAAACACGCTGTTTTTCGTGCCTGTCTCTTTAAATGCAAATGAGCTGCTGCTCCTCGCCCCCTTTTCCAGAATAGAGCTGCGCCATTACAGGGGTCGTATACTAAACTTATTGCAGTATTCCACTGTATTGCATAGATAGGTGTGTAACATATGAGTACTGAATAAGCCAAATTCAAGTCTTCATGACCTCTCACACACAACCTGTTTACTGTACAAACACAACATTTTACTGTTTGCATTTCTAGTACAACCCTCTTTCCTTAGCTCAAATATGCAAACCTCTATGGCACATGCACTGGAATATGTATTATATTGAAAGTTAAATTTTCAAATGAAGATGGCAACATGATCGTTTTATAAAGTATGCGTTCATATGTGCTTCATTTTCGGCGGAGGAAACAGCTGTGGTGTGATGAACGTAGTGAAAACTTAGGCTACTGTAGATGGGAAACCGATTATTGCTCCCCCATGATATTTTGTAAACTAGGTTTATGACAAAGAACTGCACAGATGCAGATATTATAACAATCTATCGATAAACACACACCTGTTTCTAGCTCTGGGCCGCCGCGGTCTGCAGGGTTGCCAGGTTTTCACAACAAAACCAGGCCAATTGCTACTCAAAACTAGCTCAATCATGTTTGGAGGGGGGTTCCCCGAAAAAAATCATGTTTGGGGGTGTAAAATACACATTTTGTGGCGGGGTTCCCCCGATAAAATTAGCATTTTAGGGGCTAAATATCACGTTATTGGGGTTTCATCACCCCGCGGACATGAAAAACAATCCTCGACAATAGTGTTAAAGTAGCCCAATTCCGCGGGAAAACCGCGGACTTGGCAACACTGGTCTGCAGATTGAAAAAGAAGGTGCTGAAAGATGGGGAGGAGCCGATGGAAACCTGCTGCCGTTTTCATATGAAATTTAAAGGGGGCTGAGGCGATCACAAATTCGTGTACAATTTATGGAGCTAATCGCAATATTAAAAAAAAAATTTGAAAAAGAAAGCCCCCCTAAAATTGGCCTGGCGACGCCCATGTCCGCTGGTTGATGCAACCCCATTTACCGTGATATTTAGCCCCTAAAATGCAAATTTTTCACTCTGTAAATTATTGTATTTCAACAACAAGTAGAAATTGTAAAATTTAGAAGTTAATTTAAAAACTGCATTATGTGCAGTTTACATGTTTGCATACACATTTTTAATTTGAGTGTTGATTATTATATTTAAAAATAAATAGTAATTGAATTTAAGTTTGGGCTCCGTCATTAGTTGTAAACTTATAGTGGCCTAATGTAAAAGGGCTCCCTATAGTTTAGAGCAGGAGCTGAGGTAGATTGTTGTCCCTAGGAAAATTGTAATTGTAATTGAATTCATAAAAAAAAAAAATTTGTTCCGTAAACAATTGCTTAATAAAAAAAAAAAAATTTATTTTCCTCCTGCTGTCCGAAAACAATACCGAACAATGAGGTCAAAACTGAGATACGTACCGAACCGTCATGCTTGTGTACCATTACACCCCTAATATACAGTATATATATATACTGTATATATATCAAGTGCATTAACTTAACAAGTCAGTTCAGCTAAACATAATCTGTAATTGCAAGGACTTGCTAAATGAACCAAGAGTGAACCTGTCATGAATTGACTTTAAAGACATCAGTAGCAGGGATGAAGAGGAGGTGGCCTGAGGGAAAGAAAACACGCAGAACAGAGAGAATGAAAGAGACGAAAAAAGACAAGCAGGCAGAGAAGACAACTGCAGTCCCCAAGCTCTCTTTTCCTCTGAATTCTTCCATCTCTCAGTTCAACAGCCAGTGCCCACCAAATATGGCTCTGACTGATTGCAAATGGTTTTGTTGTGTTGAGCTAATTGATTGACCACTGGTCAGCGTAACCATAGCGATAAAACACGAGGGACTGCTTTGACATTGAGCTGGATGCTCTACTGAAAAAATATACCTCAAACCTGTGCACATTATTGAAATAATCATTGGACTTTGTCTGCATGTTAAGTCACATCTTCACCAAGCTTATCCGCCGTTCCAGCCATGTTGAGGCAGACGCTGAAGAGTAATCCATTTAACTGTTTCCAGAAATGTTCTTTTAAATTCCCCCTTAGCACCACTTGTTCTTCTATATCAGACTGCCATTCCTTAAAACAACATTATATTCTCCCATTGAGCACTGCCTTCTATCAACAAAAAATGTCAAATGACAGAACAAATGATTTAAATTAGGGTTGAAACTTTCAATTTCTAATACATGCATGTACAAACAAGCTACATTTACACTGGCAATTGATGTATTATTTAATATTTAGTGCAGACTGAATATTACATGTGCAGAAAAAAAAATTAAAAACATTACCAGGTCTGTAAACTATCTATCAATTCTTTATTCTAATTATTTTCCTCAAAAATAAAATATAAAATAAAATGTCAACCAAGACGCATGTGTCAACCAAGAAACTGCTATTGAGATGAATGGGAATGCCAACAGCTAGCTTTCTTCAGATGGTGGTTTAAAAACAATCATGTTTAATCCAATTCAATTTGGTCACCTTTATTTTCTAAGTGAAAACAGCATGTTGAAGTGAATATATTTCATTTCTATTTGTCCTAGCTCTGGTTATAATGACTGTCATTAGACTGTCAAGTGTGCGAATAGCAGAGATCAGTTTGAAATAGCTCTCCTGTGGAGAAGGCGGGCAGAAATCCAGTGCTGGCTCACGGTCCGAACAATCACTGTGACTGAATACTGTCGTTTAGTCAATGAGCTTGTGAGTGCAAACCTTAGAGAGTGGCCAGTGGAGACTTTTACAAGGTCCTGAATAATTTAAAGAATCATTGATGCCTGCTGTTGTTTAAACAAGATGGGTGGTAACCATATTATGACGTGTCAATTTTAATGTTAATGTTTATTATATACATCTACAGAAGGCAAAATAGTGTCATTATTTTACTTAATTTAGTTAAATAGCAGTGTTGGCATTGCAAAGTTTATTTTAATTTACTAAATGTCAGTGTTGCAAGTTCATCAATTACGAAACAAATTAAGATCAGCTATAAAGCAGCTCTACAGAACACAAGTGTCATTATTCAGCTCAATTCAGTTTTGAAATAATGTTGTCGCAGTCAAATTTATAATATTACCATTACTGATTCTAAATTACATGATACAAATTGTAGTCAGTACTGTAATCTATAACATTACACATTTTAAGTAATGTAATCAAACTACTTTTTGATTACTTTTAGATTACTTGTGACCTAATGTTACATGTTCTCTGTGCCCTGTCTGGACTTTTATGTTGAAGTGTTTCATGTTGTAACACCGAGTTGAAATGTTAAACAGCCCAGATGAGAAACTGGTGTGGGGCTAATAATGCACGGGAGACGAGAGGATGGCGTATTTTCCCGAGTTTAATAAAACACCTCAAGCACCGACACACTCGTCCACATACATGGGGGAACGAGTGAGGAAAAGAAAGTACACAAGCATCCAACTCAGGTCACAAACAGAAAAGAATAAAAATAAAATAAAGCTGTCGGTAGAGCAAGTTATCTCTTCACCTTTTCAACTCGTACAGACACACGCTTTTTACATGCGCAGATGTCAATCTGCCACAAAACTACCGTAAATTCTCTAGTGGCCGTTACAATGTGCCTTGTTTATAGTCTGCTTGTAGTCCGTTTCTGTGTTGGTTCCCCGTGATTAGGTTCCCCAGGTGTTTCCCATTTACCACGCCCCCTTGTTATCTTGTTTAGCTTGTTCTCTTGTGTAAAAATTGTGCTTGTGTTTGTCAGTCAATGTTCATGTTCATTCGTGTTCCCTAGCTTCCAGTGTTCTGTATGTTTTACCTTTTGATTATTAAAGACTCCCTGCACTTAGATCCTTGCCTCTGCCTGCTCTCTTGTCACGTAACACCTAACTCGTTTATCACATTTATTTAAATAGGATGATATTGTACCATATTGATATAAAAAAATACAAATGAAAATATATTCCATTGGTTGTTATTAACAACAAGTGCATTAAACACTAAGGATTCTTAAACTGGGGTTCATGAAGGAACAGTATGGGTTTAGCTGACATGAAAAAAAAAACAGTTTGGGAATCCCTTCATTACATGTAAATAAAAATAACCAAAAAATAAGTACTTGTAATCAGACTACAGTTACTTTTTTATCGATTACATGATTACATTTTAATCACACAAGTCTTTGTCTTTGGAAGGCACATTCATATAATTTGGAAATTCATATTTGTGCATTTGAATCACAAAAGCCTTCCAAAGACAAATGCTTGTATTATTCAAATGTAATCATGTAATGGATAAAAAAGTAACTGCAGTCTGATTACAAGTACATCTTTTTTTGTATCTGATTACATAATCCAGATTACATGTAATCAGTTACTACCCAGCACTTTGTAGCAGATAGGGGAGTTCAATAAGAGATGCTAATTGATTTAACAGGTTAGAGGCAACACAATTATCTGTACTCCAAAAATTTGAAGTGCTTTCCACATTTTCCAGATCCAAACAGAGGCCCTGTTGTCTGTGCATAACAGGCTGCTTTCCGTCCCACTGTGACTAACAAATCAACACCGTGTGAATGCTCTTTGCTCTCAGTGGGAGAATGTGAACTCTCTCCACAGGCCTGTTTCTGCCCTCATTTAATGACCATGTCTGAAGACCTGACACAGAGAGGTGAGCGCATGGCATTTGTCATTGTTACCTGTGTAATGTCTGAATGACTCCAGTGAAAAAGAGGACAAGGTAAGGACATTCATAAACACTGTCCAATGTGCATGAGCTTTTCAGTTCAGACCTACATCTTTCTGCTGTAATCCAGTGACTTCGCAATTGTTTTACTTCACATATCACACATAATATAGGTTTTATAACTTTTACTTTTTAGAATGTTACTCTGCCTAGGCCTTTGGGTTCAGTCTATGTGGCAAAACAGCACATTATTGTGCCATCTCAAAGAGGCACTATTTCATTTTCACTTTCACAGACTTTTACATTAAATGTTCCCTCCTGGTGGAAGGACCTGCCCAACTCAATCCGAGCAGCTGAGTCCTCCATTTTCAAGAATCGGCTAAAAACCACATCTCTTCCATCTTTATTTGACCCTCTAACTCTAGGACTCTCTATTCTAATTCTATTCTTAAAAAATTTAAATAAAAACTTGACCCTTTTAGACTTGCACTCTATTCATTTACTAACTGCTTGTTTTCTTTATAATAAAAAAAACTAACACTAGCTTATCTATTCTTTTTTGTATTCTATCTATTTGTTTTCTTTTTATTTATTGTACAATTAACAAAAAGCAAAAAAAGGCCTCCAACACTAGCTTGCTCTATTCTTTTTCTATTATATCTGTTTTCTTTTTATTTATTATATAATTTAAAAAATATATATAATTATATTATTTTATATATTATAATTATCTTGTTTTGATTGCTTCCATTGTCCTCATTTGTAAGTCACTTTGGATAAAAGTGTCTGCTAAATGATTAAATGTAAATGTAAAACATTTCACCAAAATACACACATTGGAAAGTAAATGTAACATGAGACTAGCGTGATGAAAATTGCTTGCTAACCATTTCTGTAAAAAGTTATAATGCTTTAAATCAGTAGCATTCCACACTTTTTACTTAACAAACAACATGTTTTAGGACTTTTACTTAGAAAAATATTAACTTGCCTGTCTGTTTGTGAAGTGAGCTCTTACAGTTCATCACTTCAGTCAGTCCTTGATATCCCACTGGTTCAAAAAAACCTTAAAATGGGACTCACTTTAGCGTCTGATTAATTCCTATAATGTCTGTCTTAGTTAACATACTAGCATACAGATGTAGATTCCCTGTCTCATGTCCTTTTTTATATGTCTCAGTCCCCTCCATACAGACCCGTAGGCAGTTTCTCAGTAAAAAAGCAGCTAAGAGACCTCGTTCCCATTTGGTTTTGCTAGCATGAACAATCTGCGTCCTCCAAACGTCTCCCTCAGGAACCTGTAACAACACGCTGTTTTTCGTGCCTGTCTCTTTAAATGCAAATGAGCTGCTGCTCCTCGCCCCCTTTTCCAGAATAGAGCTGCGCCATTACAGGGGTCGTATACTAAACTTATTGCAGTATTCCACTGTATTGCATAGATAGGTGTGTAACATATGAGTACTGAATAAGCCAAATTCAAGTCTTCATGACCTCTCACACACAACCTGTTTACTGTACAAACACAACATTTTACTGTTTGCATTTCTAGTACAACCCTCTTTCCTTAGCTCAAATATGCAAACCTCTATGGCACATGCACTGGAATATGTATTATATTGAAAGTTAAATTTTCAAATGAAGATGGCAACATGATCGTTTTATAAAGTATGCGTTCATATGTGCTTCATTTTCGGCGGAGGAAACAGCTGTGGTGTGATGAACGTAGTGAAAACTTAGGCTACTGTAGATGGGAAACCGATTATTGCTCCCCCATGATATTTTGTAAACTAGGTTTATGACAAAGAACTGCACAGATGCAGATATTATAACAATCTATCGATAAACACACACCTGTTTCTAGCTCTGGGCCGCCGCGGTCTGCAGGGTTGCCAGGTTTTCACAACAAAACCAGGCCAATTGCTACTCAAAACTAGCTCAATCATGTTTGGAGGGGGGTTCCCCGAAAAAAATCATGTTTGGGGGTGTAAAATACACATTTTGTGGCGGGGTTCCCCCGATAAAATTAGCATTTTAGGGGCTAAATATCACGTTATTGGGGTTTCATCACCCCGCGGACATGAAAAACAATCCTCGACAATAGTGTTAAAGTAGCCCAATTCCGCGGGAAAACCGCGGACTTGGCAACACTGGTCTGCAGATTGAGTGCCTTGTTTATAGTCTGCTTGTAGTCCGTTTCTGTGTTGGTTCCCCGTGATTAGGTTCCCCAGGTGTTTCCCATTTACCACGCCCCCTTGTTATCTTGTTTAGCTTGTTCTCTTGTGTAAAAATTGTGCTTGTGTTTGTCAGTCAATGTTCATGTTCATTCGTGTTCCCTAGCTTCCAGTGTTCTGTATGTTTTACCTTTTGATTATTAAAGACTCCCTGCACTTAGATCCTTGCCTCTGCCTGCTCTCTTGTCACGTAACACCTAACTCGTTTATCACATTTATTTAAATAGGATGATATTGTACCATATTGATATAAAAAAATACAAATGAAAATATATTCCATTGGTTGTTATTAACAACAAGTGCATTAAACACTAAGGATTCTTAAACTGGGGTTCATGAAGGAACAGTATGGGTTTAGCTGACATGAAAAAAAAAACAGTTTGGGAATCCCTTCATTACATGTAAATAAAAATAACCAAAAAATAAGTACTTGTAATCAGACTACAGTTACTTTTTTATCGATTACATGATTACATTTTAATCACACAAGTCTTTGTCTTTGGAAGGCACATTCATATAATTTGGAAATTCATATTTGTGCATTTGAATCACAAAAGCCTTCCAAAGACAAATGCTTGTATTATTCAAATGTAATCATGTAATGGATAAAAAAGTAACTGCAGTCTGATTACAAGTACATCTTTTTTTGTATCTGATTACATAATCCAGATTACATGTAATCAGTTACTACCCAGCACTTTGTAGCAGATAGGGGAGTTCAATAAGAGATGCTAATTGATTTAACAGGTTAGAGGCAACACAATTATCTGTACTCCAAAAATTTGAAGTGCTTTCCACATTTTCCAGATCCAAACAGAGGCCCTGTTGTCTGTGCATAACAGGCTGCTTTCCGTCCCACTGTGACTAACAAATCAACACCGTGTGAATGCTCTTTGCTCTCAGTGGGAGAATGTGAACTCTCTCCACAGGCCTGTTTCTGCCCTCATTTAATGACCATGTCTGAAGACCTGACACAGAGAGGTGAGCGCATGGCATTTGTCATTGTTACCTGTGTAATGTCTGAATGACTCCAGTGAAAAAGAGGACAAGGTAAGGACATTCATAAACACTGTCCAATGTGCATGAGCTTTTCAGTTCAGACCTACATCTTTCTGCTGTAATCCAGTGACTTCGCAATTGTTTTACTTCACATATCACACATAATATAGGTTTTATAACTTTTACTTTTTAGAATGTTACTCTGCCTAGGCCTTTGGGTTCAGTCTATGTGGCAAAACAGCACATTATTGTGCCATCTCAAAGAGGCACTATTTCATTTTCACTTTCACAGACTTTTACATTAAATGTTCCCTCCTGGTGGAAGGACCTGCCCAACTCAATCCGAGCAGCTGAGTCCTCCATTTTCAAGAATCGGCTAAAAACCACATCTCTTCCATCTTTATTTGACCCTCTAACTCTAGGACTCTCTATTCTAATTCTATTCTTAAAAAATTTAAATAAAAACTTGACCCTTTTAGACTTGCACTCTATTCATTTACTAACTGCTTGTTTTCTTTATAATAAAAAAAACTAACACTAGCTTATCTATTCTTTTTTGTATTCTATCTATTTGTTTTCTTTTTATTTATTGTACAATTAACAAAAAGCAAAAAAAGGCCTCCAACACTAGCTTGCTCTATTCTTTTTCTATTATATCTGTTTTCTTTTTATTTATTATATAATTTAAAAAATATATATAATTATATTATTTTATATATTATAATTATCTTGTTTTGATTGCTTCCATTGTCCTCATTTGTAAGTCACTTTGGATAAAAGTGTCTGCTAAATGATTAAATGTAAATGTAAAACATTTCACCAAAATACACACATTGGAAAGTAAATGTAACATGAGACTAGCGTGATGAAAATTGCTTGCTAACCATTTCTGTAAAAAGTTATAATGCTTTAAATCAGTAGCATTCCACACTTTTTACTTAACAAACAACATGTTTTAGGACTTTTACTTAGAAAAATATTAACTTGCCTGTCTGTTTGTGAAGTGAGCTCTTACAGTTCATCACTTCAGTCAGTCCTTGATATCCCACTGGTTCAAAAAAACCTTAAAATGGGACTCACTTTAGCGTCTGATTAATTC
Organism: Sinocyclocheilus grahami; assembly: GCF_001515645.1. Taxonomy (NCBI): domain Eukaryota; kingdom Metazoa; phylum Chordata; class Actinopteri; order Cypriniformes; family Cyprinidae; genus Sinocyclocheilus; species Sinocyclocheilus grahami. Next base: position 295,642 of record NW_015505742.1, read on the forward strand.
CTATAATGTCTGTCTTAGTTAACATACTAGCATACAGATGTAGATTCCCTGTCTCATGTCCTTTTTTATATGTCTCAGTCCCCTCCATACAGACCCGTAGGCAGTTTCTCAGTAAAAAAGCAGCTAAGAGACCTCGTTCCCATTTGGTTTTGCTAGCATGAACAATCTGCGTCCTCCAAACGTCTCCCTCAGGAACCTGTAACTGTGGAGTGCAGATTCACGCTAGCTTGATGGAGAAATGCCCTCTAAACATAACATTAAGCATCATGATAGAATAAACACGTTATTAAATTAATCAAATTGCCTGAAAAATAAAGAAATGTATAATTATATATGTGATAAAAACATTTTTATTGTATTTTAAACACAAATACAAGGTTTTTAATAAATAAATTAGAAAAAATGTTGAAAATTGTTTGAATAAGGTACATTTAAAGAGGTCTAAAATAAATAAAATGTGCACATCATGAACAATTTTCATTAGTATAACTGCATTGTGCAAAATGCACACTCTATTTAATATTTAATAATACTTCACAGCTTTAATATTTAATTAATTTACCCCCCCCCAAATATCTTTCAAATATAATACAATATAATTTATATAATTTAATATAATATATTTTAATATTTCAATTATAAAGCTAAACATTTAGACACAGCTGAAACTAAAGACTTTATTAAAGTGAAATCCTCATATAATCATTCATAATGATAGGGTTTGCATGAAGTGCGCTTTTGTTAATTCACACATCTAGATGCTAATATCTCCATTGCACACTATGAATTACATGCTGCAAAACAGAAAACAGCATCATCATTAAGAGTCTTTCACTCCATTCACATTAACAGTGAAATGCTAACAGCATTTGAAGAGAATAGAAGCAAATGGAATCAGTGTGCCAGGGGCGTCAGAACGCAGCCTCACGCTTTTATTTTCATTTATTACTAATTTGCCATGAGCAGACCAGAGCAAAGCAACTGAGAACAAACATCCCACGGCCAGTTTTGATAATTGATAATTACTAAATATTTGTCAATAATATGTTTTCAGAGTATTCCATTAGCAGCACAATTACCACAGAATTCGTAGAGTGGTCTTCAGACATCAGGAACACAGTAAACATTTCAAAAGGTTTATATTGTATGAAAACCAACAGCCATCCATTGAATTTCCATAAAACAGTCTTTTTTACTGTAATCTTTTTCTCATCATCATGTCATTCAAACCTGCATTTCTGACTTTCCTCATAAAAACATATTGACTGGAGGCTGTCAAGGACAATAAAGCAGCATTAAAGGGGACCCATTATGCAAAATTCACTTTTGCAAGGTGTCATAAATGTGTGTTGGCAGTGTGTGTACACAACCACCCTATAATGATAAAAATCCACCCACTCCTTTTTTTTTAATCCCCAGAAATAATAAGCAGTGTCTCCCAATGGCCCATTTTAGCATTGGTGCTAATGTGACGTCACATTAGCCACAGGCCCCACCCACGAATGTTGACAGACGCTGCCGTTTTAACATAGAACCGCCCTGAGGGAGTTCACAGCGAGTTGTACACAGTCCGCCATTGCTGCACTGACGAGAATGTCTCCCAAGCGTTTTAGGTGTTCTGTAGCTGGATGTATTAATCCACATAGCTCTCTCCATTTACTCCCGAAATCTGATCCACTGAAGACGAGGTGGATTGATTTTGTTTTTCGAAGAAAATGCTCCCTCAACTCTACAGAAATGTGTTTACGTCTGCGCGAATCATTTTACACTGGACTGCTGTGTGAATGAGGGTCTGTATAAAGCAGGTTTGGTAACACTTTACTTGAAGGGGTGTGCATAAGACTGACATGACACCTTCATAATCATGACATGACACATGTCATGAATATGAAGGAGGTTTTATGCATGTTTATGACAACTGTCATTAAGTGTCATTCACTCAGTTATGTCATCTTTAATGTAAATATGACATTATTTGACCTAACCCTAACCTAACCCTACCCCTACCATTACCCCTAACCATAGCCCATAACAAAGACATCTCAAACAATGTCATATTTGCATTAAAAATTACATAACGGAGTGAATGACACTTAATGACAGTTGTCATAAACATGCATAAAAAACCTTCATATTCATGACATGTGTCATGTCATGATTATGTAGGTGTCATGTCATGATTATGAAGGTGTCACATCAGTCTTATGCACACCCCTTCAAGTAAAGTGTAACCGCAGGGGTTGCACAAAAGTTGCTCCTGAAGGATGGAGCAGTGCCAACTGTTCGTGATCCGGCTAACGTTACGCCATCTAGAAGAAGTAAGCATCACGCGTTTGTTTTCCAAATTACCTTTCTGAAAGAGCTTCTTGGCACTCTGTAAGGCTAATGTTGCTAAAGCTACCATTGTCTGTCTGTTTTCACTGATGCTGCCTTCACGTGCTACCAGAATGATCGTGAATAGAAATGTGGTAGTTAAAAATCGCATATGAAAGCAATGTGAAATCGACCGCTTGAATTTGTCTAGCTCATAATCATATTCAGGACTTATAAAGTTCGTGTTAGCACACGATGGCACCATGAGACCAGCTATGTTGTTATTTTTATAGCACCGTGCTCCCCATCTGTGTAATTCATAAATAATCTGGCAGGGTGCAGAATTCAGCATGACACCGGTTCGAACATATATGGCTGAACACCGCTACCAGCAGTTTCTGACATTTTCAGTGCGTGAGAGAGTGTTTTGTTATTGCTGGCATGCCGGTGCGTGAGCTCTAGAAACTCCACCCTCTTCTGAAAGGACCAGCTCATTTTCATTTAAAGGGAAAAACACAAAAAACTGCGTGTTTTGGCTCATACCCTAAAAATGGCAATTTCAACAAGCTATAAACAATTATATGTAGGGTATTTTGAGGTAAAACTTCACATACACACTCTGGGGACATCAGAGACTTATTTTACATCTTGTAAAAAGGGGCATAATAGGTCACCTTTAAAGCTGAAAAGCAAATCTATCAAATTGAATTCATAATTCTCCATATTTAAACTTGCTGCTAAAGTTGTGGAAGCTGGCAGAAGTGAAAAAAAATACCAGCATGAGCATTTTTACAAAGTAAACTCTTTTGTGCTGCATGAAAGAAAGTCACATGGGTTCAAAATGTATATTTTAGGAGAACTATTCCTTTAACAAAGTTACACTGACTCTAGACTTAAATCTATTGTTTACTAAGTTTTCCAGTTTATTAATCCTATCCTGTATCACATTTGATACACTAATTTCCAAGGCCTCTTAATAACCAAAGATTACCAGAACTTTGTTGAAAAACCTGTTGTTCACAATCTACTACATGCCTTACGTTGTCTGATTGGTAGCTTATACTTTAAAGCAAGTAAAAGTAATTTTAGTATAATAATAATAATAAAAAGCTCTTTCAGGTTGTGGTATATGTTTATTTATTTATTTATTTTTGTGAAATATTTGAAATCTGTGAAATAATTGTTATGCAAACATTAAGCAAATGTAAGAATTTATAAGAATAATAATATTTTTTGTTATAATTCTGAATATCTGTTAATAATAACTATTGTTAATAATATTTGAAGATTAACATTTACTGGACTGAAGAGACTTTAGTTTATTTTATTATATATTACACCTTTTTTTTTTTTTTTTTGAAAAATCATGTTACAATGTGAGCATCAAATATGATCATCTGGCTTTTGAGGTATGTTTATATTTTTCATCTCTTAATCATCTTAATTTTATACTAGACTCAGCAATGCACAATGTGTAAAGTACGTCCACTTTACACTCTTTCCATCAGGACCCTCAGTTGGTCTGGACATTAATGATTTGGTATTGTAATTCACTTTGCAATCAAAGCATAAAATAACAGTCAGGAAGGGGCACTGTGACTGATTACCAATGTTAAAGGTGAAAAAGGATTGCTGTAGATCAGATTGGAATTATAATGGAATATTGTATAGGCTGTTGGATGAGGGAAAGCAGGGTCTGGGATTCAGAACACACATTTCAGCTTAATGAGGCTTTGAAACCGGTTGGGTTCAATGTCACCCTCATTTGTCCCACTCAGGCCACCAGAGCATGAAATGTTGCCTTTCACTGTGATTGCCATCGGCTATTGCCCCTACCATAAAGAAGGTTCATCACGTAATACGATGGGGGCCAGTTCTGCTAAACCTCGCATTACCTTTGTATTTCATAAACACAATAGGAAGCATCAGCTAGTGGGTTTGATGGGAGAAAAGACCAAATTAATGCATGACATGACTCTTCTTAATGCTTTGCCGAGCACTAAACACAAATCTCTGTGGTCCACTTGCAAAAAAAAGTCACAACATCCATCACAGCTAGAAACTAAATGAAACACGAATGTTCTTCAAAATTGCAAACGCAAGAGATAACCGTCCCTCACCATTAGAAACCTGGCTGTACGTTTGCCCCTGACAATCATAAAGCACTATATGAGAATGGTACAGATGCCCAAAAGTATTGTGTAATGATAAAGTACGGCCATCTCTAACCACTTTAAATCACAACGAGCTGCCCATCTGAGTTTTGAGGTGCTGTAGTTGCATAACCGCCCATAAAAGAGTTTACAGCAAAGGCCACAGAGCATTGAAGCTACTCAGCGGATAAATCAATCTTCACAATATGTGGGCTGCAGTCATATTCTGAACCAGACCTCTCTAATAGGATTTATGCAATCTGATTAGGTGATAATGATCAATGAGGTTTCACAGCATTGATGAGGCAATAAAAGATGAGAAATCCGTTAACATCAGGTAAATATATTATTATTTATGTGAAAAGCATTTCATTTTGGAAGATTAGTGTCTATTAGCTTTCAAAAATCTTAATTAATCTTAATTTGGCACAAAGTATGCTGGATGGGTTCTATTGTTGTCTAGGAAGCCTGTAGTTGTCATAGGACAAAGTAGAGGTGCCATGCTTTATTCAATAGCGAAACAAAAAATCAACTGAACAAAAGGCTGTTTTGTCATTTATTTGACATTAAAACAGATCGACTAATTGCTCTCCAGCTGAAGATATCTAAAGTTGTCCAGATATGAAAAGAAATATTGTTTCAATCCAAGTTGAACTCATTGATAAAAAAAAATGGCTAATAAATTAGAAAAAAACTTTAATAATCAAAATAAATACATAAATCAATTATTTACAGTGTAGTACACTTGAAAAAGAAGTTTTTTAAGCACATAGGATTATTTAAAAGTAGAAATGTTACAGGTTGGACTACTGTTTTTGTATATTTGAGTATTTTAGCATTGTAAAATTGTAAATAAAATAAGCATTACTGAACTACATTTGACAAAAAAAAATACTAATAATATTTAATTTTTTTTACTTTGATATTTTAGTGTGTTACTTGGAATTAAACTAACTTTAATACAATGCAATACACACACACACAGCATTGCATTAAAGTTGAAATTGTTATATATAATAATTTCTACACTGTTTTTTTTCAGTGGCTTTTGTTCCATCATAGATGCATCAACCTCACTTTTTGCTTTTGTAAAAGTAATTTTCTATGGTAGCTATGCCACCAATGCTGTGGCTGGAGCTTAATTTCTAATGAACCACTAACTTTGCTTTGAATAACTCCAAAAACTGAGATAAAGATTTCACATAATCATCAAAACCAAATTGAAAACGACAGCCACAGCTATTTTGTAGCCATTGAGCACATGGCTCATCTGCCATCAGCAAAGGATAAGGAAAGGGATCAGGATGCATTTTGTTTCAAAAAGGGGACTTTTAGAACCTCACAAAACAGTTTGAGAGCCAATAATAGGGCATCATGCAAGAGGTGGGAACTATAAGGTTTAATTTCCCTTTAGGTGTCTAATTCAAGGTGTTGTAAATCCTGACATTTTGCTCCATTTAGTTACACTGACTGATCTTCGAGCAAAAGCCTCTGCTGATGGAGTAAACGCTTACTCAGGGGGATTGTGACTGTAGAGAGAGAGGGAAAAAAATGCACTAGATGCTGTATAAGATGCTTCATTGTCTGTCTTCTAAGCAGCTTCCTAACTGAAATACAACATCCTAAGTGACTGATTTAAGATGCACATTTGATTCCAGTGCAGATTGACATCATAACTGTTCACTAGCCTTATACTCTGATCCACATAAAATCTGCTTATTCTGTTCAACAATGGCATGCAAAAATAGTAACAACTGTTTGTGTTGTTTTTGGATGCAAGTTAGGGCAGGGTAGATCTGAAATAGCAATGAAAAACTCATTGGCACAGCAGTCTCTGCAAATGGTTCTACAAAAAAAAAGAAAAAAAAATTGAAGAAATGTTTTTAATTCAAAAATAAAATGACCAAAATAAAGCAAATTACACTTCTGTTTGTAATATTAATTTGCTGTTTTTTCTACTAAGAACATCAGACAAAACAGTATTTTTTAAAGATCTGAAGCCAGTTTAAGAACATTTGGCAAACTCTGATTAGTTCCTTCCTAACAAGTGCTCAGTCTGGTACCATTTAAACCATTTTATTTACTAATAAAAATCTGTAATGATGTTGCTGTCACGATCTGAAATAGCAATGAAAAACTCATTGGCACAGCAGTCTCTGCAAATGGTTCTACAAAAAAAAAAAAAAAAAAAATTGAAGAAATGTTTTTAATTAAAAAATAAAATGACCAAAATAAAGCAAATTACACTTCTGTTTGTAATATTAATTTGCTGTTTTTTCTACTAAGAACATCAGACAAAACAGTATTTTTTAAAGATCTGAAGCCAGTTTAAGAACATTTGGCAAACTCTGATTAGTTCCTTCCTAACAAGTGCTCAGTCTGGTACCATTTAAACCATTTTATTTACTAATAAAAATCTGTAATGATGTTGCTGTCAAGCAATCTGACTGGAGTGTGCAAATTTCCATAAATGCTTTCTAGTGTTTATGTACAGTATTAATCAATCAGTGAACGGATGATCTGTGAAAGTGGAGTCTGACACTCAGACTTATAGACACGATGTAATGTTGCAAAAATATATTTTAAAAGTCAGCTTAATTAGAATGAATTATTTTAGAACAGAGCTTGAGGAATAAAATAAAATAAAATAAAATAAAAGCCAAAAGTGAAACTGAAATTGAAAAATGTTGGGGGGAAAAAAACTAAAGAATTAAAAGAAAAAAAAAAATGGTGATCCACTTCATATGAGTGAACCTAATGATGATTGTGCACTAGAAAAGTGTGTTTCAGCTAAAGCTGCTGTAAGTTTGGACTTCCAGTCTGGAAATAGATGAGCGTATCAGACTGCCTGATCACACAGAGATCTGCACGAGTCTCTGAGGAGTCCTGAAAAGACAGAATCAAAAGATCCCGCAGGGAAGAGTTCTGGGAAAGCACAATCAAACACGGCTCTCACTGAAATGGAAGAGGCTGCCACTATTTGACCAGCCCGGAAGGTGCAATTCACCCACTTTATAACACACACTCAGTCTCGCCCGCTCCCACAAACACAGCAACACATCCCACAAACCTTTTGAAGTAAGTGTCAGCAGAAAGTGATGCTTTCACAAAGCCTAAGCTCATCGAGGGAATTTCTGAGAGTAGAGGCTCTTTTTTTCTTTTTTTTCAGGTCAACCTCTTCCTCTTTATCCCTCCATCTAGTTTTTTTTTTTTTGTGGATTTCGTGGATATCCTATCAACAGAGAGGTGGGCTTCAGGGGTTTAAGCCCTGAATCTGTATTTTTATATTTACATTTTTTTATTACATTGTCTTTACTACTATGTTTTCATTCCTAGTAATTCATCACAGATAAATAGCTTTAATTCTGATATCTTCTTCAGAAGTAGTCTTGTAAGGTAGACTGTTTAGGATTATCATTTAAGTCTAATGCATACTGCAGTTTATTCAGCATGAAAGCTTGTTAAATTTACAATACGCTCTTGCATTCTGTTTTGAGGACAAAACTAAATTAAATTAAGGGAACCTGTTGTTTCATATTTTGTTATTACAGTTTCATCGAGATGTAAGCTAATAATTCAATAATACTTCAGAAGCATAATTCTGAAAAAACAAAAAAAACAAAGTGGAATACAAATATTTGCAAACCATCCCAGCAATATCCTTGAAACTCACATAGAAAATATCACAAACTGCGTTAAATAAAAGTAAATGACACAATGGAAAAGAACAGTTCCTATTCTCTGTTAGGCTGTTAGACTCTTGATCTCAGGGACTATTTCTTCTAGCGGAAGGATGGCATTTAATGATTTCAATTGAAAAATTACAATTAATACATATATTTTTGCCTTCGATATTTGTATTGTGCATGTCGGACCTAACAGTGCGGCCTCTCGTACCTTATTGGTTACATAATATTAGTAAACATACCAAAAAGTATCAACCTTTTTTTTTTTCAAAAACATTGTTATCTTGATCTGAGAATCCTGGCTCATTTTGGAGAAGACCCAAGAACGTAATCGACGTAATCAGCGTTGTTTACGTTCGGGGGAGAAAGCATGCGCATTGACATAATCTGCGTAATCAAAAAGTATTCTCGTAGCTTCGCAAAACTGAAGTTGAGCCACTGATGTCACATGGGCTATTTTACCGATGTCCTTACTACGTTTCTGGACCTGGGAACATTACAGTTGCATTGCTGTCTATGGAGGGTCAGAGAGCTCTCACATTTCATCAAAAATATCTTAATTTGTGTTCCGAAGATGAACGGAGGTCTTATGGGTTTGGAACGACATGAGGGTGAGTAATTAATGACAGAATTTTCATTTTTGGGTGAACTATCCCTTTAAGTTTGGGCAGGACTGCTTTTTTGGGGTGTTAAATAATGACACAAATACCAGTAATTTGACGATCGCAAACGTTAGTAAATCGCATTGCGTGATTCATTGTAATACTCTCCTCCTATAAATTTTGCGTCTGAAAGGGAAACTCCTCTGAATGCATATTCTATAAGGTCAGGCACAAAAACAACTGTGTCCATGCCTTTTCAGCGCTAATTCTACAATGCGTGTCTTTAGTAAATCCTGACAGAACAATTTTAATGGCAAAAGATGGTTTGCTGTTAGCTGTTAGTAAATCTGGCCCTTGACCTTTCAGGCTTGCAAACTTTCAAAAAAATTAACAAATAAATATACACTACTTTTTCTCAGAAGCACTTTTTTTAACAATCTGCCATCTTTTAAATGGGGCTTGTACGGTAAGCAAATACTATTGTATGATGAATTTGCAAAGGCTGAGACTAAACATGTTTGACTGTTTCCAGCAATTAGATGTCAGTCCACACTGAACTGCTGTACTAAGTAAGTAACTCAATCTGATACATTAGAATGTATTTAATCTTTAATATAAAGCATGATTTTGAACCAATAAGATTTAACAGTGGGTGGGGCTATATAAATAGAAACCAAGCGATTGATGGATTGTCTTGACAATTGACGCATTTGTGGTTGGTTAGGACAAAACTGAGAAAAAAAGCTTTTAGCATTTGCTACTTTGTCTGTAGGATACGGCAAAAGGTTAGTGGGATAATTTTTGATTAGTTCAAATTTCAACCAACATTTAAAAATGTTGCCATTATTTTCTTCCCCATTGACGTCATCCCATTGACTCCCTGACGTCACTTCCTGTTTGTTGCTGCCGTGTGGTTTGAGTTTGAGCTTCGTCAAGTTAATTCTTTGTCGTCTAATTTTTATCTTAAAATCAATTTTATACACCATCCTTTTTCAGTTTTATAACGTGTGAATATATCCCCTATCGTATTCTACAACAAAAACAATCAGAGCGCTTTGTTAGCACTAGTTCTATTTTTGACTTCCGAGTCCGCTATTAGCATATAGCCCGCTAGCATCGCCAGCGTGGTTGCCGCTAATCTCGCTTACACTAATACTCTATTCACACACATTACCATTGTTTTAACATACAAAAAGAGATGTTCATGGCACAAAGGCATGATGTCCATGCTCCTTTTTGTCTACTCAATGCAAGTAAATGATGATCAAGGTCTGTCAACTTCAAAAAAAAATTGTATTTGATTAAATAAGATTAAAAGCATCATATTAAGGTTAATTTGATGATGAATGATGAATTGCACAGCACCATTAATTTATGACACTCAGTTTAATGATGTCAGCATGTGGTTGGTATTTGATGAAATATTTTATTTTCTTCCAGGTAATTACCACTGACTAGCTTAACTGTAAGTTTTGAATTTGTAGCTGTTCTAGTACAATTAGAAAGATAAATTAATGGCACAGGTGGAATGAAAGAGAGAGAGAGAGTCAAATAAGAAGCAGCCAGACCCCTTCATCATTATTCCATTATCTCTTTAGTCCACTAGCAGACTCAGCATTCATTGTGACGCTCTATTGTCCCCATCTGTCTGTTACCATGGCAACCAATGGGGACACCCAAGCCCTGGCATGGGCTCTTTTGTGTGCACTGATGCCACTGCCAGAGAAATGTGCGCCATCATTAAAGCTCTCTAACTCACCAAAGACTGAATCTCTGCTTCATTAATGATGTTTAGTGTGAAAACTAGAGCTGCCAAAGTTAATATCCTCACCTTTGAGATCAATTATATATGTTGGGGGGGGGAATTAATCTTCAAAAGAACGCAATTCAATTTAATAATTACTTTCTTTAAAAGCTATTTACTAACCCCAAATATTTGAACAGCATAGTGTGTGTATACAGTGGGTATGGAAAGTATTCAGACCCCCTTAAATTTTTCACTCTTTGTTATATTGCAGCCATTTGCTAAAATCATTTAAGTAATTTTTTTTCCTCATTAATGTACACACAGCACCCCATATTGACAGAAAAACACAGATGTAAGATTTTTAAATATTTTTTACCAAAGTTTCTTGTGCTCATCAATTGAATTTTCAGCATCATTACTCCAGTCTTCAGTGTCACATGATCATTCAGAAATCATTCTAATATGCTGATTTATTATCAATGTTGGAAACAGTTGTGCTGCTTCATGTTTTTTGGAACCTGTGATACTTTTTTTCAGGATTCTTTTATGAATATAATTTTTATTTTATTTTTTAAACTACATTTATTCAAAATGGAAATATTGTGTTACAATATACACTACCGTTCAAAAGTTTGAAGTCAGAAAAATGTATTCTTTCTTTTTTTTGAAAGTAATGAATACTTTTATACAGCAAGGATGTGTTAAATAGATAAAAAGTGATAGTAAAGACTCATATTGTTAGAAAATATTTTAATTTTAAGTCAAGTGACGTGTGAAGTGTGGCCAAGTATGGTGTCTCATACTCGGGATTTATGCTCTGCATTTAACCCATCCAAGTGCGCACACACACACACCATGAACACACACCCGGAGCAGTGGGCTGCCAATGCTGCGGTGCCCGGGGAGCAGTTGGGGGTTCGGTGCCTTGCTCAAGGGTCTCACCTCAGTCGTGGTATTGAAGGTGGAAAGAGTGCTGGTTATTCACCCCCCCCACTGAATAACATATATTATATTATGTGTTAACTGTCATGAAATCAATGTCACTTTATTGATTACCTTTATTTATGTACTGACTTTATATACTGACTGCCCTGGTGAAAACAATCTTTTTTTTTGTGAGAAATTTAAACTAACACTGTATCCTTTTATATAAACAGTTCTATTGCTCAGGTAGACTAATATGGTGTCTCAGTGAGCAATACTGTGTGCATTAGCTCTTTCACAATGGCGGTGTAAAGGCGATTTCCCCAGGCACTGCAGCAGCTATAAAAGGGCTTGTCAGTTAACCTGTCCATTGGATTGGTGTCAGACTATATATGGGGGCTAAGGGAGCACTGAGAGAATGAAAAGAAAAACAGAGCAACATAGTGGAAAAGGGGAAAGTTTGTTAGCAGACAGAAACCTCTAAATGATGCAATCTGATGATAGTCTTTGCACAGGATGGATGTGGGGAAGTTATGCATAAACTACAAGGAGAACCTATTTCATCAAGGTTGACTGTAATAAAAATGCATTATTTTAGACATTCAGAAAGCCAATGCTTCCGAGGCAAAGACAGCATATTCATACTCATAAGTTACTCAGCCTCAGGTCAAGATGGATGTGTGTGTACATTCATCTGATTTGTAGAAATTTAGCATTACATCACTTGCTCACCAATGAATTATATTCAGTGAATGGGTGCCGTCAGAATGAGAGTTCATAGGTTATGGACTTGAATTTTACAACGGTTTGAAGTTAACACATCTCGATGAATTTCTTTCTAACAAAAACACAGCTTTTCACTTTACAAGACGTTAACTGATGGACTGTGATTTTTTTTTTCAACTGTTTGGACACTCTTTCTGACGGCACCCGTTCACTGCAGATGATCCATTAGTGAACAAGTGATGTAATGCTACATTTCTCCAAATCTGTTCCAATTTAGTAACAAACTCTTTTACATCTTATGTAAGTATATTTTCAGCTAATTTAAATTTTTAGGTCAAGTATTTCTTGAAAAACAACTATTTCAGAAAACAAGCATTTGTGCAATTGGACTTTTGACTCAAAATTTCAAAGAGTGCTGAGATATAACGCTCATGCCATCCTCCCCATGTGAAACTAGCCGCTACAACATGAACTGAATGACTGATCCGGCAATAAACTTTTCAAGCACCCCCACACATGCTCCAAATGGACTCCACTAGAATGAAATTGATGCATGATTACCATTTAAGTATCAACTGCTGCTTTAATTTCCTTTGCTTATTGGCCATGTAGCACCGCTATCCAAAGTTTAATTGCAGAAAATGCCCTCCAGGAACAATCTGGGGTTAAGTGCAAGGCATTATTCTCAGGATCATAATGACACTCGACACTCGTGGGACCACCGTGCTTTATAATCAGACAAGAGTTGAAACTCTGAAACAATGGTCATGCAGTAGTACTTTACTCAAAAGCTTCTCATTTATCAGAAAAGTCTGATTACGGTAATTATCACTGAATGTGTTATTCAGAGAAGCTTTGAAGAACATTTCATAACTACAATAATAAAACAAGAACTATCTCTGAATGCCCTCACATGACTTTACAAGTTTAAGACACATGTAAAACAACATGCTCAGGCTTAATTAGTCAAGGAGATTAAACTCAAATGTTAATGCTAATTGCATGCAGTGAATATAACAAAGACCTTAGAGCAGAAGACCTATATTCAGTTGTGTTGCAACTCAAAAGTGGGTTGCATATCTTTTTTGAGGGATAAAACAATCCAAATTCAAATAAAACTAAACTAACCATGTAATTATACATACTGTAGTTAGCAAAAAGCTTATCTACATTAACCCTCAAGAATCCTTTGTATAGCAGACCTTAATTTGTCCTCCGTGGACCCACTTGGGCACGAAGGTCTCAGGTGTGGTCCCATTTATTTATTTTTTTTAATAAATGTCAGATTACTGTCTTCGATAAAAATTACCTCTAAAAGTACCATATTTTTATGTAAAATATGCTTATTTTTATGTTATGTTTAATATGTATTATACTACAGTAAAAAATAAAATCATTCCAGTAAGTTCAGACAGCCAAAACCTAAAGTTTGGTGACATCTGGTGACATATGATGGTATACAAATATCAAAATATCAAAAATATCAATAGCCACTGCTGTAGTACTCAATGGTTGCATATAGGCTGAAATCAATAAACCATTGTTATAATGAACTTAACCGCTTAAGTTTTAGATTTTATCACAAGTTAAAAGTGTAGAATTAAAAAAAAAAAAATCTGACCATGCTATAAGGAAAAGACAAAGTAGGAGACAGTAGGAGAGTAATAATTTATTTCTAACAAAAAAAACATCAAATTTCAATAATTTAAAAAAGTTAAATGGAACCAAATGGTGCCAAACAAGTAAGAATAAACAATAAAATAACAAGTAGCATGCTCTAGCCTTTTAATTTTTTTTTGCAGTAGGACTTTGATCTGACTTTGAAGTGTGTGTGTGTGTGTGTGTGTGTGTGTGTGTGTGTGTGTGTGTGTGTGTGTGTGTGTGTGTGTGTGTGTGTGTGTGTGTGTGTGTGTGCGCGCGCACACAGTGGCTGAGTGGCACAAAAAAAGCCATTGGCTCATTCAATTCTTTGGGTTTTTTATGTGTGACTGGTTTTTATTCAACAAAATAAACAATAATAAAAAAAAAACTTGCTGTGTTATAGGCTCATTCAATGCTTTATATGGGTTTGTGTGTGTATTGGTGTGTGTGTGTGTTTGCCATATTGAGAATGTTGTATAGACTCACCCCTATGTATGATCGGCATTGTATTGGATTTATTGATTTTTATTGGAAAATTTTTTAAAAATGCTTTGAATTTTTGTATTTCCCATTCATTTCCTAAGGGTGCCCAACCACTTTTTTTTTGCCCAAATTTGTCCCAAATGATGATTGAGGGTTAAAAAAAGGAAAATAAACTTTCATTATCTTTGCAGTTGATATCAAATGTCATGAATCTAATCAAACTATTATGGCCCAAATCTGTCACAGAGTAATATAATTGGTATTACTAAAATTTAAAATAAATCTAAAATGAAATAAAGAATGTCAGTGCTGTGTTGGATTATTATCATTAAATTAAAAATAAAACTATAAACAATGTTACTTGAAACAAATATATATTTTTTTATTATTTCAGCTAGTTGCAACAAACTATAGTTAAAACTATACAGACAGATTTTTAAAAAATGTGGAAAACAACAAAATTAAAGTGAAAACTGAAAATAAATCTGATTAAAAATATTAACAAAAGGTACAACTACTGTACAAAAGTTTGCAGTTAAAAGTCAGATTTCAATATGAATTCACATTTCTCATAATTTTATAAGAATAAATTATCTTAAATATCTTAACCTACTACTGTATGAATACAAATATCTTAACATGTTTTTAAAGACACAATAGGGCATTTTATTGTGTCTATTATTTATGTATTAGGAGAAACAGAACTGATAATTAAATTAAACATAATGGGAAAGACACTTAAGCTGAAAGAGCAACCCCTGAGCAATAGGTTGTCTGTCATCTTAGTCAGCATGTTATAGAACATACTTTCATTCAAATGTTCAGCTGAAACATTCAAGCATGTCTACGCTGAGCAAAAATGCAGTCTAGGAAGGCAGCTAACTAGGTTTGCAAACCCATCTGTTGGAAGAACTGAGCATTTCTGAGGAAATGTGAGACTATCAGGATGTGCTAGAAAGACACGATTCTACTCTCATTTGTTATTCCAGAGTCAGACAGTGAGGTGAAAACAACAGGGACAAAATGTACAGAGGGAGATAGAGACAGTCATAGAAAGAAAAAGACAGGCATGTTTTAATGCTAAAGCATGTTGGATATCAAATCCTGGTGTATTGTAAATGCTGACAGTTCAAACAATCTCTCTGACATTCAACAAACACTAACAATATAATGTTTTCATATGCATCCCACGCTTATGATGAAGTAGAGGAAGATTGTTATTGCCCAGAGGTTTATTTTACTTAGTTTCAAAAGTAAGAGTAATCTCTTAAAGTAAACAAAAACATACATATACTGCAATAGTTGACATCCAGTAAGAATATAGAGATATAAAATGAATACAAATAATTAAGATAATTTGATGCTGAAAATTTTTTTGATGAGAAATCTTTGAGTTCATGAGATCTCTGACTTCTGATTACAGACTTTGGTAGCTTGACCATTCTTAAAACAATGTGAGAAAATGACATGTTTATTAGGGTTTATTTATTCCCATTTCTCAGAAGACAGATCTGAGAAATAGGAAACTTAAAGAGATAGATCACCCAAAAATGTAAATTTTTTCATCATTTAATCACTCTGCACATGTATGAGTCTGAACACAAAATAAGCTATTTTGAAGAATGCTGGTAATCAAACAGTTACTAGCCCCCACTGACTGTCATAGTATGGAGAGAAAAAAAAATACTATTGAAGTCAATGGCTACCATCAACTGTTCGGTTATCTACATTCTTATATGAAGTGAAGTGAAGTGACATGTGGCCAAGTATGGTGACCCATACTTGGAATTAGTGCTCTGCATTTACCCATCCAAAGTGCACACACACAGCAGTGAACACACACAAACCGTGAACACACACCCGGAGCAGTGGGCAGCCATTTATGCTGCGGCGCCCGGGGAGCAGTTGGGGGTTCGGTGCCTTGCTCAAGGGCACCTCAGTCGTGGTATTGAAGGTGGAAGAGAGCGCTGTACATTCACTCCCCCCACCTACAATCCCTGCCGGTACGAGACTCGAACCCACAACCTTTGGGTTATGAGTCCGACTCTCTAACCATTAGGCCACGACTTCCCCTACAATAAAATCTTAATATCTTATATATATATATATATATTAGGGGTGGAACGGTACATAGATGTCTCGGTTCGGGGGTCATGGTTCGATACGATTTCGGTACAACAGGGGGAAAAAAAACAAATCTCCTATGCTTAGTTTCTTTTCATTTATTTTGAACAGACAGTAGTACAAATTAAAACATATTTCCACCTAGATGTGAAAATACTAAATATTATTACATTGTTAAATATATATATAATCTGCAATACATATATACACAGAATAAATTCTTGAAATAGATTTGATTTAGTTTACAGATAAACAAGGGAAAAAAACTGTGCGACACGTATTGTAGCCTACACTCTAAAAAATGCTGGGTTAAAAAGGGACAAACCCAGCTATTGGGTTGTTTTGACCCAGCGGTTGGGTTCAAAACAACCCAATAGCTGGGTTTGTCCCTTTATATTTAACTCAGCATTTTTTAGAGTGTATGTACGCTGAGTTTCAGTTAATTTTTGTGACAGGCTTAATTTGTTCACAGAAAGGAAACTCAAATGGCAGAAAGCGACATCCTATTTGTTTTCTTTATTTTACAAAAGCACAATGTTTTGTTTTCATTGTGAGTGTACACAAATAAAAGCAGACCTTTATACAGTGATGCATTATTAATAAGACAATAAGTGTTTAAAGTTGATTATGCTGGTATAAGGAAACATTTGAAGTGATCATGCTGGCGCGTATGCACACACACACACACACACACACACAACACATCAGTTCCAGCATTGCTAACCTGACAGCGCAGTTGGTACTTTATCGAAATAAACCAAACATCAGTGCGCCCGCCTCTGTGTCACCGTTGGAACTGAAGTACAAAGTCTATAATTTACATAATAGATAATAGTTTAGCATTCAGATACGTTACATCACAAATATGGAAATATTATGGAATATTTGGATTTGTGCCGAATGAGAGCGGTAGGATACAGTTGAGTGCGCAAGCCTTTAAAGTATACTCCTTTGTCAGTTTTAACTCAGCATTTTTTAGAGTGTATGTACGCTGAGTTTCAGTTAATTTTTGTGACAGGCTTAATTTGTTCACAGAAAGGAAACTCAAATGGCAGAAAGCGACATCCTATTTGTTTTCTTTATTTTACAAAAGCACAATGTTTTGTTTTCATTGTGAGTGTACACAAATAAAAGCAGACCTTTATACAGTGATGCATTATTAATAAGACAATAAGTGTTTAAAGTTGATTATGCTGGTATAAGGAAACATTTGAAGTGATCATGCTGGCGCGTATGCACACACACACACACACACACACACAACACATCAGTTCCAGCATTGCTAACCTGACAGCGCAGTTGGTACTTTATCGAAATAAACCAAACATCAGTGCGCCCGCCTCTGTGTCACCGTTGGAACTGAAGTACAAAGTCTATAATTTACATAATAGATAATAGTTTAGCATTCAGATACGTTACATCACAAATATGGAAATATTATGGAATATTTGGATTTGTGCCGAATGAGAGCGGTAGGATACACAAGCACAAAGCTCAATTTCGCAAACAGTTGAGTGCACAAGCCTTTAAAGTATACTTTTTTGTCAGTCTGTAGGCCTGTCCCAAATGGAACACTTCATGTGCACTTGCGGTCTTACAGACTTACAATGGCCACCGCGTGCGCATGTCCGTTAAGTCCATGAGGCCGTAGGGTGTCCCATTTGCCATTTTAGCGTTCAGAAGAGTGCTCGCGAGCGCCCCCTTTGCGGCCATTATGCGCCCTCGATCCACACTTCTGCTGAGCCCGCACTGGGGCGAGCTCCGTAGCAGACTTCTACCCGACAGTCAAAGCGGCATTACGTCACGAAAGTGCGGACAAGTGCGGGAGACCGCAAGGGTTTAGGGTGCCATTTGGGACAGGGCCTGTGAGAGAGATGCATTCAGAGTCAGCACATGGTCGCTGTCTATTGGGCTTTGTTTTCAAGTGTGCAACTCACGGCATTCGCTGTTCTTCTGCTGGCGGCCGTTTATCAAACAGCGTTGCATTCTGGATTCAGGGTGAATTGCCTGTATTCGTTGTAAGGCCTCATGCACCGAATCGAGTTGTCCGTACCGTGACGGTTCGGTACGAATACAAGTATCGTTCCACCCCTTATATACACAGTATATATATATATATATATATATTATATACACTATATATATATATATATATATACTTTTTATATACATATATACTTATACTTTTGTGTTCAGCAAAAGAAAGAAACTCATATAGGTTTGGAACAACTTGAGGTTGAGTAAAATGATGATAACATTTTAATTTTGGGGTGAACTATTCCTTTAAACTCCATTTAATCCCGTGAAAAAATAGGTCTTATTTGTAATGATTTTTTCCTGTGGGGATTTCTTTATGTAAGAGGACGCCTTTGCTCTTGATAGTTCTTTAATTTCGATTTCATACCATGCATGAGTAACAGTACACATTATGTGAAACTACAGTAAAATACAGAAAATGTGTGCAGTACATTTTTTTTAAGGAATAACAGGATGTTACTTCCTAAATGCATCATCCACTGCAGCAAACTCAGACATTTCCCATCATTTCATCAGCTTCTTTTAGCAAATAACCAGTGGTCAATCCGCAGGCGGGAGAGTCACAGCGATTGTGACCTCTTCACACACAAACACAAACACAAACAAACTCAGCCACATTCACAAACTATTTGAAGTGTGAGCAAACAGTAATGATTTCATATCTGCCACTTACTGACAATATGAAGTGTTAAATCAATGACAATTATCAGTTGGAAGAAAAAAAAATACATTATTTTCCCTGATGTAAAGAGGATTATATATTCTCACCCAGTGATTCTCAAATGATGGGTCATGACCCAAAAATGAGTCACTGGTCGGTTTTAAAAGGAGATAAAATGCGTACCTTATTTTCTGCTGTTTATCCATTTCAACTGGCATTCAGGCTCAAATTAATCTGCTAGAAGCCAAAATATGAAGATATCAACATAGACAGGCTGTGGGGCATGTCCTCATCATAGAAAACAAAACCACACAAGATTAGACAACACAACCTAGACTACATATAAATGTTCACTTACAGGGAGCATAAACACGGTTTGTGTTTTTATTATTAGCCTGTAAGGAATCCCGAAATGTCTAAATGTAAATTTAAATTTGATCTTTTATTTTTATTCAGTTTTTTTTTTTTTAAGAATGCATTAAATTGATCATCAAAACTGAGAGTAATTGCTTTTACACATGCCAATAGGTTTGAAAAAGGCTCCTTTCCTTTTTTTAAATTAATTTTGTTCAACGTGTACAATACTTCTGTGCTTTTTGGGATGGATTTTCTTCACACACACACACACACACACACACAAAATGCTCTTAAATCCTCATAATTCACAGCAAAGTCCTCCTGTTTTCTCTTGCTGTATCAATTAAAAATAGTTTTCATTTCCTGGACAGAGTTAACAGTCATGGGAAATCTGCAGAAGAGAATGAGAAATGATGCATAATAAGCAGGGCTGTCAATCTATTTAAAAATGTGATCAAATTAATTACATGGCATGTCGATTAATTAACTGAGTAATTGCATATAACAATATTAGCTGAGAAAATCCCACAAATCAAGATCAATCAAAAATATTAGCCTAAATTACTGTGGCAGATGAGCCATAAATCACTAAACAGACGTTACATTAAAGACATTAGAAGTGTCTTTAGAAGTAAATATATAGTTTGTTTCATTTCCATCATTAAACACAGACAGACCTACAGGCCACAGCAATCGAGTTTGCAAACCAACCACTGAAACCTACTCTACGAGTGTAATATATGGTGCACAGAATCAATGTGAGAAAGATGGGCATCCTGCTAAATGCCCATCTTTAATCTGAAAGGACCTCTCCTGAGAAACATCTATTGTGGCCATGAACGGCCTGCTAAGTGTTCTCACGGCGCTAATGTGGATGCTAATTCAGCACAGCACTAACTGTGCAGCACAGCAGGCCTAGTTTACGTGAATTAAATTAAACCTTCCTCCGTAGTGTCATAATCATCCTCATAAACATGGAATGATGCAGAAAATGAATTTCAAAGACACTAAATAATAGCAGCACCTCCTCTCTTCATTATGAAGCACTTAATCTTAATTCACACTCCCATGAGTTGCTGCTGTATTACATATTTGTCATAAATTGGTTAATATAATAAGCCAATGTAATAAATGTGATTTATTCATACACATTTTCAAATTAAATTTGATCAATGTCACAAATTTGCTTTTTGATTAGTGACCTAGAATTGATGGAAAATGTAACATAATAATGTAATGTTTCTTAAACCCCAAAATTAAAATTACCCCATGATTTACTCACCTTCAAGTCATCCTAGGTGTATATGACTTTCAGACGAATACATTTAGAGTTATATTAAAGGGGTCATATGGTGTGATTTCAATTTTTTCTTTCTCTTTGGAGTGTTACAAGCTCTTGGTGCATAAAGAAGATCTGTAAAGTTGCAAAGACTAAAGTCTCAAATCCAAAGAGATATTCTTTATAAAAGTTAAGTCAACCACACCCTCCTAAAACGGCTCATTCTAACACGCCCCCACGTCTACGTCACAACGTGGGAAGATTTGCATAACACCGCCCAAATTTGCACGCAAAGATAGAAGGCATAACTTTTATTCTCGCCGCTGCCATGTTGTGGAGTTGCTGTGTGTTTCGTTGTGAAAGCAAAACTACTTTGTTTGGCCTTCCAAAAGAGGACACAACTAGAAATCAGTGGTTAAGCTGTATTTACAACACTGTTCCAGAACACTTCAACCCAAATATTCAGATGTGTGATGCACATTTTGCGGAGGTTGAGGACTGTTTCCTGTGAGAGTAGCCTACAATGCCGTTGTCTGTTTCTATAAAGTGGGGCAGTTCCAACTTTGCAAGGACAGTCTGGCGCTTCTGACTCACAGCCTGTAAGTACGTTTTTTATATTTAAATAATTTGCCACTGATGATTCTAACACGAGTTTTGAGCAGTGTAGAGTAGGCTTCTTGTTTGTTGTTTCTCCGATCACGAATGCAGACATGGTTTTATGTTTACGCAGCGCGATACACGCAATGGGTAAAAAGACAGTATAAGTCATTAATCAGTAATTATGTCCCCACTGGATGCAACAAATGCCTCGTTTGTAATGGGTTTTATTGGTTTTGTCTCGTCTAGTGATGTCCGGAACACGAACGAATCGTACCGGTCGAACCAGTTCACCAAATCAAACTGAATCGTTTGAAACGGTTCGCGTCTCCAGTACGCACTAATCCACAAATTACTTAAATTAAATCGGTTTATAAATGTGCCTGACACTCCCTCTGAAGCGAAATAAACCAATATCCCGAGTTATTCAGTTACTCCTAACAGTACATTGACTGAACTGCTAAAAGAGAACCGATGATGGGATGTGCACGAGCAGAGCAGCTGGACTGAGTCTCGTCCTGCTGGGACACGGCATCACAGTATGTTAAGGGGCGTAACATTTCCGTCACACACTTGAGGTATTCGGCCAATCACAACACACTGGATAGCTGGCCAATCAGAGCACACCTCACTTTTTCAGACCGATGAGCTTTGTAAAAATTGACGCGTTAGGCTGGGCATAGAGGAGAAACAATAATGTACATTATATGGAAAATATTGTGTTTGTTTAACCTTAAACCGCATAAACACATTGCATTACACCAAATACACAACATAATGTTTTTTTAGCAATGTCATATGACCCCTTTAAAAAAATTACCTGGCTCTTCCAACCCCAATCATGGGGTAATTTTCATTTTTGGGTGAACTATCCCTATGCTTGTCCTTCTTACAGTGTAATTATGTAATTAAGCAGTAATATTAATTAACAAAATATACTTTTTATAGTGTTAGTTGATTATAATTAATCCCAATTTACTGTGATTACTATGTGTAACAAGTAACAAGGACACTTTATGTAGTGTTACCACATTATTTTGAGGTTTAACTGATCATCCTACAACCAAAACAAATTTTTTTTTAGTAACTCCAAAGATAAAACCAACTCTAAACCACTTATACATTAAAACATTTGAAGATAGATTTTAAATGCATTTAATTAGTTAGCTAGATAGTTATTTATTCATTCTGACAGATACGTCCAAATTAGTTTTGCTAGATGGTAATCAGCATTACACACATGCATTTGTATGCACAAATGCTGTCAATAGGATTGAACTTTTATTGAACCAAGACTATTCCTTTACAAATTAGGCTATTTATCAACTAACCAATAGATCAATTATCATTAATTACCACTGTCGCCAAATCTGGATGGAAGATTGCTGGTCATTATGTATGGTTGCTGACATATAGATTATCTGAGGATGGTCAGTAGTTGGCAGATCTCGTCCAAGAGTCACTGTGTCAAATAAAAGAGAGGTGAGACAGAGGAAACAGAGGAAAGAGAGTGAGAGAGATGGTCTGAGGGATGCTTCATAATGCAGGGGGGCTCTGTGTGAAAGAAGCTTTTCATCAGATGTTGAAGGAGGACACAAAGAACAGGACAGAGAACAGATGAAGGCATGAAGCACAAGACAATATAAAACAAGCATCACAACTAATATAATTTCATATGTCTCAACTATGTACAATGTGGTTCTAAAGTTTGGGGTCAGTAAGATTGATTCATTAATTCATTCATTTATGTAAAGAAATTAATATTTTCATAAGGACACATTAAAATTATCAAATCTAAAAGTAAAGGCTATCTATTTCAAATAAATTCTGTTCTTATTAACTTTTTTTTAACAGTAGTGTATTATGAATTATGATTTAACTCTACCACGAATAACCTCTACACCATGAACAGGTCACAGACCTCCAAGTTATTCAGACACTATTGTAGTGCAGTTTGAAACGTTAATATCCAAAGTCATGAAAGAAAGAAGGGGGGGGAAAACACCTGGAATTTGAAGCCCCAAACAGCGCAATATCTGACATATAAGTGCTTACAATGCTGTACAAGTGGCCCTTTATAGTTGTCATGCTTGTGTAAACAAGAGGAAAAAAGAGCAGAGCGATGGGAAAAGAGGAGAGCAAAGCATATCTAAATATGTGAAAACATATGCTATTTAATGATTAATTCAGGAGCTGCCTAGCAGAAGATGAGAAGCACTCATCCTTCCTTACCCCGCTCTTTTCTCTCACCTACTATCTGAAAGAGGGTGTTAGTCAATGACACTGAGAATTAACCTGTCCTTATATTAAAAAGAGAGATGGAGAGATCTATTTCCATCTTTAGTGACAGCAGACTGGAAAATATACAGGGCAAACTGACTGAAAATGAACAATGACCATGAAAGGATGTAAATGTATGATTAAATCCAATACATTAAAAAAATTATAATAATAATAATTAATTACAGATGAAGTAACCTGTTTTAAAATACAATATTCAGTTTAGTAATTGACAAAAAAATAATCATACAGTTTTGCTTGTAGTGTCTTACCTTAACTTCGATAACTGTTCATCCAAGCTCAAATTTCACAACAGTTTTTCATTCTACCATTGAAAAGGGAGGGTGGAGATGAAACCAGCTCATAAACACAAATTATAGAACTTTCCAGAAGCTATAAACCATTAGGTTTACTGTGCAATAACCTCCATATAATCTATAATCAGAGCTGTTGTCTGATTCACTCTGTTCGGCTACTTAAATCCAGCATTATGAGGGAGGACGGGTCTGTTTCTTTCTCCTGAGTTTGGAAAGTTGAGGAGAATATGTTTTCTGAATAAAAACTTAAGTTGTGGTCCATTCATCACACAAAGCTACATATGATACTAGAAGACTTAGAATATAACACACAAGTCATGTAAACTACTTATATACATATATACTGTATATATATATATTTCATTATAAAAAAGGGGCAGCATGAACAATCTGCTAAACACTTATTTTTGTCATTTTCTTAAGAAAGAATAAAGAATCATGCAAGTTAATATCCATACAAGACATTTCTGAGTGAATGCATTTCTTTATCTCATAGTACATGCCAACTAAAGCCCTGATTCCACCACCGGAATTTTCCCAGGAACTAGGGACTTTGGGCCAGTACTCGGTGTGTTTCCACTGCAGGAACTAGGATCTAAATAAAGTTCCGAGTAAAAATTTGCCCCTAGTCCCTACTCGCAGGTACTTTTTCAAAGGTCCGGAACTTTCGGGGGCGGGACTTGGGCGCTGAACATGCTGATTGGTTAAGCTCACGCAGCATTGTATTTCAACCACCACATATTCGCATGATTTTTTTAAAATATTACTGTTTTTGTGTCAATATTACTGTTTTTTGAGTTGTTTAAAGCTCAAATCCTGCGGTTTATTTATAGATCAGCGATCAGCGGGTGCTAAGTGCTCATGTTTCCCGATGAGAACAGCCTCAACTCGGCTAGTCCTTCTGACATTTGCCGCTGGCTCTGATGTCTCTGTAGTGGTTAAACATAAGATATAATTAATTTTGGGTAAATCTAACAGGTAATCTTTGGTCTTTATTCTATAATTCTATTAATATGTTCAAATGAAAATGAAAAGAGGCAATACTGTTTGATATAATATTTTGTTTCATTGTAATGTGCGTACATTCCCTGAACTAGCCTACATTTATGCGGCTATTTAATAGCCTATGTTTAAATGAAAACGAAAAGAGGCAGTGGCGTTTGGCAGAACCGTCCCAGGTTACGTATGTAACCATGGTTCCCCGAGGGAACGAGACGCTGCGTCGGAAAACGCTAGGGGAACGCCTTCAGCGATACCAAGCTCTGAATCGTATGTGTAATCAGTCGAACGATGGGCGAGACGTCCGCGGCGGGTGACGTCATGACCAGGAAGCTTTAAAAGCACGTGAGGTGCCACCGGCGCTAGCTTCTTAGGAGTGAAGCAAGCTCTAGTAGGGATGCCGGAAGTATGGCCTTGCGACGCAGCGTCTCGTTCCCTCGGGGAACCATGGTTACATACGTAACCTGGGACATTCCCCTTCGGGAACTCGAGCTGCATCGGAAAATGCTAGGGGAACGAGATCTCCACGCCGCCAGACTTGCAAATCCCTGCCTGGTGTGAAATGTTTTCTGAATAAAAACTTAAGTTGTGGTCCATTCATCACACAAAGCTACATATGATACTAGAAGACTTAGAATATAACACACAAGTCATGTAAACTACTTATATACATATATACTGTATATATATATATTTCATTATAAAAAAGGGGCAGCATGAACAATCTGCTAAACACTTATTTTTGTCATTTTCTTAAGAAAGAATAAAGAATCATGCAAGTTAATATCCATACAAGACATTTCTGAGTGAATGCATTTCTTTATCTCATAGTACATGCCAACTAAAGCCCTGATTCCACCACCGGAATTTTCCCAGGAACTAGGGACTTTGGGCCAGTACTCGGTGTGTTTCCACTGCAGGAACTAGGATCTAAATAAAGTTCCGAGTAAAAATTTGCCCCTAGTCCCTACTCGCAGGTACTTTTTCAAAGGTCCGGAACTTTCGGGGGCGGGACTTGGGCGCTGAACATGCTGATTGGTTAAGCTCACGCAGCATTGTATTTCAACCACCACATATTCGCATGATTTTTTTAAAATATTACTGTTTTTGTGTCAATATTACTGTTTTTTGAGTTGTTTAAAGCTCAAATCCTGCGGTTTATTTATAGATCAGCGATCAGCGGGTGCTAAGTGCTCATGTTTCCCGATGAGAACAGCCTCAACTCGGCTAGTCCTTCTGACATTTGCCGCTGGCTCTGATGTCTCTGTAGTGGTTAAACATAAGATATAATTAATTTTGGGTAAATCTAACAGGTAATCTTTGGTCTTTATTCTATAATTCTATTAATATGTTCAAATGAAAATGAAAAGAGGCAATACTGTTTGATATAATATTTTGTTTCATTGTAATGTGCGTACATTCCCTGAACTAGCCTACATTTATGCGGCTATTTAATAGCCTATGTTTAAATGAAAACGAAAAGAGGCAGTGGCGTTTGGCAGAACCGTCCCAGGTTACGTATGTAACCATGGTTCCCCGAGGGAACGAGACGCTGCGTCGGAAAACGCTAGGGGAACGCCTTCAGCGATACCAAGCTCTGAATCGTATGTGTAATCAGTCGAACGATGTATTGTGATTAACCAATCATATTTGAAGATCCAGTTTGAAGTTTAGGCTTACAATCAGTGTTTGGTACTTGTACATCAGTGCCATTCATCTTCTCTGATTTTAGGGATTAGCTACTCATGATTAAGGTTAAGGTTTACGTGTAGGGATATAGTCAAGACTAATTTTTCGGATTAAAATGTTGTTCCAGGGTCAACAAAATATGTTGGCCCAGGATCACATCTAAAGCCGCCGTCACACTAGACTTTGAGCATGCGAAATTCGTTCGGACGCTGCAAAGGTCGTGATATGATGTCATGCTCTGCAGCATCTTTTTAAAAAACTTAAATTCAACACGTAACCAATAATAATACACCTAAAATGTAAAAACATACAATCTACTCCACTTTCCTGCAGCACTGCAGTTTTAAATGTATGTTCTTTTAATTCAGATAGGATGTCATGCTGTGACATATCGATCTGCCGTTGGTCACACGGTGTCACGTGACGCGAATTCGCAGGCCAGAGTTCACCAAGCTTGAACTTTGGAACGCAACAAAATTCAAAAACTTTTCGCACTGGCTTGCGTTTCCGGCGCATTCGCATGCATATGAAGTCAATGGAACGAAAAGTGTAGTGTGACCGCGGCTTAACTCAGCAAAATTAGGATGTGCATGGTGTTGGATATCATATTTCGTCTTATTGTAAATACAGTGAGGAAAATTGCAGTAGCCAAGGTGAGCTGTCTGACGTTATTAAGTACGCTGCTGTTTGCAGAATTACTGGACTTGCGTCCACACTCCGAGAGTCGAACTTGCAAAGTCCAAACTACCAAGGATGCAAGTCTGAAATTTGTGTACTTGTTATTGAGAAACACACGCAGACCTACGTCACCAGACTATTTGCCTAATCTACTCGGTACTTTAGATCGCAATTGAAACGCAGACAGCAACAGTTCTGGGGGAAAAAAAGTTCCTGGGACAAATTGTTCCAGGTAATTTCGGTGGAAAAGCGGCTTAACATGCAGAGAATCTGCCAATCTAGACATCATTAATAAATAAATCTACTAAAGAGTTCTTAATCCAAGCTAGACACGGAGACTGACACTGTATATGCACAAACAATGCATCAAAACCAATTTCTAGACAGGCCAGTTTGTGTGCGTGTGTTTGTGTTTGTGCCAACTGGCAGTCATAAATAACCTCAGGCAGGCTTTCATTTTCTCGTCCTTCTCCAAAGTAATGTCAGCGCATGTGTTGGATTTACCTCTAATTAAAACACGGCCGTCACAGAGAGGTGCCAGCGATTGTTTACCCTTATTGAAATTACCTGTCCCAGCCTTCCATGGGACTTTCTGTCAGAAGCATAATTATCCAACACAAGTACATTTTGGAAAACATAATTCCAAAGCTATCAAGTTACACTGGCACAGCGAGCACCCCAATCAAGTCGTCCCAAACAAAAGTTGCTGCTTTGCATTCCGATCAGCCTGTTCCATCCCTGCTTTTTAAAAGTACCTCAGAAGTCCCGTCGAAAGTGAAAAGCCACTCGGTCTCACAGTGTTTGAAAGCCAACCCTATGAAGTTTCAAGGCAACTTAGAACGATGCGGTATAATCTACCTTTCTTCCTTCTTTTCGGTTTTCATTCTGAACTTATAAACACTTCTACACTTTCAAAACCAACACATTTTAGTTAGAATTAAATCAGCTATAGTTCAATAAATCTATTAAAATGTGAGTAAACCCTAATAAATGAAAAACAATGGATACATTGTGATTTTGTAAGATCTCTGCACATTTCGCTCAGCTAGCATGTTTTAAAAAAGGTTTAAAAGTTTGGATTGGAAAGATTTTTTATATTTTTGAAAGAAGTGTCTTCTGCTCACCCATGCTGCATTTATTTGATCAAGAAAAAACAGTAAAAACAGTAATATTGTGAAATACTATTACATATATAATTTTAAATGCTGCTTTCTTTTTGAATACATTGTAAAATGTAAGTTATTCCTGTGATGCAAAAAACTCCAGTCTTCATGATCCTTCAGAAATCATTCTAATCATTTTAATATGCTGTTTTGCTGCTCAGGAAACAATTGGAACATTGCAAATCTCTTTTGATCAATTTAATGTCTTTACTTAATAAAAATATTAATTTCTATACATAAAAATCAGTATAAAGGTCCATTTATTTACCACAAACTTTTCAAAAGTAGAGAATATTTACATGAAAAGCAGTCGTAGATAAAACATAAGCCTGGATCTTCTACAACCCAACAGATTTCACAAAATGCATTTTTGGCCAAGGACCTCAAGATTTCTCTCAAAACAAATGCTGTTTCATAAAGTAGGTATGAAACTAGATTGGTACATTATTTTAAAAAAGGTAACTTTTTAATGCTGTGTTAGCTAACGCCTTCATCTTGTTGTATTATTTCATCAAAATCATCTGCCAAAGTCTATTACCGATATAATTATCCAAGCATGTGTATACGTTTGCAGATGTACAGTCAACTGGCTTTTGAGTGTTCATGGACCTGCTTTGACCATTCCAATATACTTGATGGCTTATTTATAGCGGCCCATAGAAACAGCTGCTAATGAGGCTTCTAGGTATATATCTATGGCTCTGGGTGTCTACTACTGTAGTGATGTTCTGGGACTTTTTCTTCAGTCCAAACGTTTAAAAAGGAACCATGCATGCTTGTATTACTGATTAGAGGTTTGTTCAAATCCCTGATAGGCCTGTCACAATAATCAATATATCGGCTTATCGCGCAATATATGTACATGACCTCAATAATTTTTGGTGACGCAATATATCGCCCATTATATTTACTTAAAAATCAATGTCACCATGTTTTGTAAATTTCACTTGCGCCTGTGTCTTTTGCAGCTTCTCGTACATAGTTCAATTTTTTTTTTAAATGCTTCTACAAAAAAAGTTTAATCTGCAGATATGATCTTGTTTAGGGATCTGTGCCTTTGTGGATGTGGACATCTGACTGCTAAGTAGCTAGTGATTGTGTTATTCAGCAATAGTGTGTACCCTTAATTTACAGAGAAAAGAAGGTCAGGGAAAAATCTGTAGATGGAAAAATCTCCATACACATTCTTTGTGCATTTTTCTTTTTTTGTACTTGTTACTTTGCACTTTTTGTTAGAAACTGTTCTGTAAGGTATCTAATATTTTGATACTTAATTTCCATGATCTAAATATTCTTAAAAATTAAAAGTTTGTTGTCATTTGGAAGTGTGTAGGCCTTCTTGCATTATTATGCTGTTACATTATGATTATATATTCAGTGGCATAAAATGGCCTTTAAAATGACAATAATATCGCTTATCGCAATTAGTTCTGGGGCAATATATCGCTCAGCAAAAAGTTGTTATCATGACAGGTCTAATCCCTGACCCTATAAGCAACATTTTACCTTAGCAAATTCTGCTAATTAGCATTCAATTAACTGGATTGGCGGCGACAGATGCACTGAACATTACATCAAGTACTGGAGGGTCAGCTGCCAGACTTCACTTCAGACTGAGATCACAGGAGACAGATCAGTCGCCACATGTGAAATAAACCAGCATGTGAGACACCAGCCTGCCTTTCAAAACCATTAATCGCTTTAATATTCATTGTTCAACTGGATTTGTGTTAATTGACTGGGGTTTGGAATCCGCAGAATCTGGGCAAATCAGAGCTGTCACAGCGGCGGCTGCAGCACAACAGAGAATTTCATTATGTTCTTAATTAAGCTGAAATTTAAAAGCTGTGTGAATGGATGTACTGGAAGAACAGAAATAAGTAGCAATGTCTGTGCGAGAAAAGAAAACAATTAAAATAAAATGAAAGTATCAAGGCCTGTATGTATGGCTGGATTTGAGAACAAATTCAGTGTGTCAATTGGTGCAAACCTTATATATAATATATATATATATATATATTCATTTTTAAATACATCAAGCTGTGAAGGTGTTAAAACATTGCTTACAGTACATTTACATAAATTTACATGTTCTATATTTTTTTAATACCATAATTTTTTCATTACATCAAATCTGTTGTGGTATTTGAATTTTAAGATTAACCAGTATGTTACACCTTTTTTTTCTTCATCTGACATTTATATTATTACAGTACATATGCATGTATCTTTTATTTTTACACCAGCAAAATATTTCATACATCCTGCTCCACCCCAAAGTCACATGTCTAGTTGTCCTTTATTATTTACATTTACCATTTTTATGCTGTAAAAGTTTAGAACCACTGTGAAGACAAAAATAGTTACCATTTAAATGATTATAAAAATTATTATTATATTATATATATATA